>NC_025696.1:9982668-9994212 GCF_000633955.1 Camelina sativa
TCTGTAGGATCTGTGGATGTAAAAATCTCTTGAAAATAAGAGACTGCTATATCCTGAACCTTTTTCTCTTCCGTGTTCCAATGTCCAGCTTCATCATACATTCCGACAATGCGATTTTTAGCTCGTCTTAATTTCGTTTGGGCATGAAAATAACTAGTATTTTGATCCCCAAAGCGCATCCATCGACTCCGAATTTTCTGATACCAGTAGATCTCCTCATCCCAATAAGCTTCTCTCAGCTTCCAGGTCATCTCCGAAATAACCTCAATAGATACCGAGTCATCAGCCTGAGCGGTTGCTAGGTGAGACTTTAATTCTTCAATTGTTTCCCGACCGAACGGGGTCTGCGCTTTCCGCCAGCGAGAGATGGCTTGGCGACACTTAATTATTTTGTCCATTAAATTTCCAGTTACCCCTGCCTCTCCAGAACCCCAACCCTCTGAAACGGCTCCAAAGAAACCCTCTTTTTCAATCCATTGTCGGTCAAAGCGAAAAACGCTCCTCCCACGTCAAACTTTATCATCCAGAGAAGCTACGACCGGTTTATGATCTGAAGCTATCATCGGTAAATATTCCATAAAGGAGTCCTTGAAGAGGTCGTGGAATTTTTCATTGGCTAAAGCTCAGTCGAGGCGACAACGAATTGGCTTCTTATCCCGCCAACCCCGCCAAGACAAACTATCCCCAACCGCAGGAAATTCTAATAATCCACAATGTCGAATCATTGTATTGAAACCCATAAAGGAAGATGCATGGCGAAGCTTCCCTCCACGTTTTTCATGGTTTCCTTTTAACTCATTAAAGTCCCCAACTAGAAACCAAGGGGAGTCCCTAGAAAGACCAATGCGTGTCAATCTTTCCCATACCAAATCACGATTCGATGGGACCGAATCACCATAAACAAAGGTAAAGTAAATAATTTGTCCTTTATAAGTAAGTTCCACATCAATTAACCGATTAGATTCAAATAAAACAGAAACATCATTATTATTATTATAATTATTATAAAATAAGGCTAATCCGCCACTACAACCGATAGGATCAACCGTTTTTAAGGTTGAATAACCAAAATGACCAACAAAAGGTTCCAAAACAGAAAAAGGCTGTCTAGTTTCAGATAAAAATAAAAAATCAGGTCTATGTTTTCCCCACAAATCCCTGAGATACCCAATAGTTGCTTTATTCCCAAGACCTTGACAATTCTAGCTTAAAATTTTCATTTATCCATTATTGATTTAGGTGGCTTTGCTCCACCAGTGGAACCCTTCTCCTATTCCTGGTTCTTCGGGTTTGGTCCCTCCCCCGCCAGATCTTTAGCTTTAGGGACTGGACGTTTCCTTGGGGTTGTACGCAGGTACACATTCAAATTCTTAGAAGCTGCACCTTTGAGAGCCAAAGGAGGCTTCCCCTTGTTAGCCTTCTCTACCTCCACCAAATCATCCCTACCATCATTATGCTGTTGTTGCGGGTCAACAACCTCTATGTCCACATCCGATATCTCTACATCCTCCATCAACTGATCAATGGTCTCCTCAGAGGGTTTCGCCACGACTATTGGATCCCTCTGTATAGCCGGCTCTGTCAAAGTTGTAAACTCCGCAGATTCACCAACAGTCTCATCCAATGGTGCATATCGCACAACATAAGAAACAGTGGGCTTTGAGATCAAACCCGCATCTGAGGCAGATGAAACCGAAACGCACCAAATCTGACCAAAAGCACACCTTTTTACCCATCACACATTACAAAGCGAATCAAAAGTAGAGACCAACCCTTCCGCTTTCCATTCGTAAAGACAAGATGAGATAATCCCCATAAACCCCATAGATGAAGATATTGAATCAGCTCAGCTGATTCTCGCCACTGCCGTGGGATCCCAAATCGCTTGATCTTCTCCCAATTACTCAAACAAATCCCAAATAAGATACTAACAATTCGTGAGCAAACTATCTCAAGGAAAGCAAATCTAAACCCAGAACAACCAGACAAAGTCCATATCACTACCGAAGAACTTACACTCGCAGAGATCCGCAGAATCTCCTTCCAAACTAATAACCCAGAGGATAAAGAAAAAATCCAGGAAGAAGGTTGAAAGCAACTGTGAGAATGATAGAGAGCCGCTGTTCCGACCCGAAATATATACACATCTCCAAACCGATCCGATGCAGATACTTTTGTTGACTGCCTCATTAATCGACGATCTTATGAATCCCGTAAAACCCATCGCACAAATCCGTGTGTACCCAAAAATTCAATCTGTTTCTCACCATCAGATCGTAAAAAATCCCCAATTAGGGATCTACAGAGATACCTAATGTCAATCATGATGGAACCAAATCTTTCACAGATCAAAAGGGAACCGAAAAGGGATAATTGGATCCCACCCCAATCACCCAGGAACTGTGACAAGCCAAGAACAGCATCGCTCGTCAAAAATTCCTTTGATTGAAAATCGAAGAACCGATCCCTCCTCCACCAAAGTTTGCCTTGTGGAGAAGATTTCCTTTCTTCATCCCAAATATTACTCCGAATCAAACCCAGATCAACAATCCACACAAAGATGGAAACCGAAAAAAGAACCGTAATCCACCAGCTCATTGTCGGGTTCACAACCCTAGAGGAATTGCCATCGCCGTCTCTAGGATAGAGGAAGAGATGTTTAAAAATAAATTATTAGAAAACCTTATAGATTTTAATAATTTAAAATCATGAAATTAAAATCATGAAATTAAAATCTTGTATTTTAATTAAGTAAATCCTCTAATAAGCCAAGTTATTTCAACATGAATTTTGAAAGGTTTTTTACAGACTGGAATTTTGGTGACTTTAATGGATCTCATAAATATTTTAATCAATGTTAAATAGAACTTTCTTCTACTAAAAGTAGATGCAATTTACTTCTTTTTTTCTAAGACTACTTGGATCTATTACTACCTAGTAAATACTTACCGTTTACATGTAGAAAACAAAAATACAAATTAACATCCAAGCCATGCATGATGCATGTTATGCAGAATCTTTGTTTTCGCTCAACTCAACTCAGTTATGGATCTACCTAGTAAATATTTACCTTTGTATGTGTAGTAAAAAATATACAAACTAACTAGTCTTTTGTTTTTTGTAAAACTACTTGGATCTACTACTGCCTAGGAAATGCTTAGTTTTAATTTCTTTTTTCTATGGTATCATTATTAATTCTAAAAATTAGATTTTAGTTTCTTTATGTAGAGTATAGAGTCCATTGTTTGACTATTCCCAAAAGAGAGAAGACTTTGGTTGCAAAAAGAAAAGAAAAAAATGAAGTGATAATCATTTTTTGATTATTCAAAACAGAGGAAACTTTGGTTATAGAGAAAAAAAAATGTCAAAGAGATAATAATTGTGAAGCAGCAAATGAGTCATCGTATTTTGTCTTTTACTTCGAGTCTTCTCGTCTTTAATATATCAATTTTGTCTTTTATTGTGAATCAGCTAATGAGTCTTCGTATTTTTGTCTTTGATTTGAATGCTTTCGATTATTAGACAATAACGTCTCAAACCCTCCATCTTCTTTAATTAATGGGAGCATCACTTTCACGATGTGAACCACAAAATGTATTTGACTGACGACCGCATATTCAACATTTGGGAGTTCCAAGAGAATCTAATATATTATTACAAAGACAACGCTACAAAATCCCTAAAGGAAAAAGATGAAACAGAGCAGTTTGTTTTCAATCCTCTGTTTTGTCCTCTGTGTTGCTTCAGTTTCAGCACAACAACAGTGCATGAACAATGGGAATTTTACACCCAAAAGTACTTACGACTCAAATCTCCGACAAATACTCTCTTATCTTCCTTCCAACGTCACGACTGGAGACGGCTTCTTCTACTCAGGTTCCATCGGGAAAGAACCAAACCGTGTCTTCACAAGAGGGATGTGCATCCCAGTATCAACTTCAGATGACTGTTCTGTTTGTATCAAGACCGCTTCTGATGGTTTGCTACGGAGTTGTCGTAACCAGGAAGGCGCGTTTACATGGCCAGGTGAGCCCATACTTTGCCATGTGCGTTACTCCGGTACTTTTTTCGACGACATATCTACAGAGCTATACCCGCGCAAGGTTATTAACAACACTGGAGATATCAACTCAAATAATCAAAAAGAGTTCACGGCGATATGGGAAGGTTTAATGGGTCGTATGATTATTACAACCTCCAATGCAAAAAGCACACCATCGTCTAGTAGTAGCTATTACACAGCTGATGTTGCAGCCTTGACACCTTCCCAAAATATCTACGCATTAATGCAATGCACACCAGATCTTACATCTCACTCTCGTGATTGTGAGAGTTGCCTGCGACAAAACGTAGGTGACTGTGGTCAGGAGCAAGTTTGCATTGTTATACGAGCTAGTTGCTTTTTCCGTTGGGATTTAAAAAAATTCTCTAAGGCTTTTGAAAATATTACGTTGGCTTCTCCTCCTCCTCCTCCACTGCAATCTGACAAAAGATCCAAAGGTGCTATTGTGGTGTTTCTTGTTCCGATTGTTGTAGTAGTCTTCATCATCGTCATCTTCGTACTGCTTGCTCGACGATATGTTGGACTTTGCTGGAGGAGAAAGAAAACATATCAAGATTTCGATTTTGATCAATGTGAGTGATTGTTCATTTGCTTTTATTTGGCCTCTTAGCTTTTAGCATGTGTAGAGACTCTATGGAACATTTATTACAACACTCTCAGCTGATGATAGATTGTTTGCTTGGTGATCTGATATCAGAGGGTGTGTCTTTGATTTTTTTTGTTATTTATGCAGCTGGTATTACAACTGTAGACTCCCTGCAGTTCGATTTAAAAACAATTAAAGTTGCAACCAAAAAATTTAGTGACAAGCTTGGTCAAGGAGGATTCGGCGAAGTTTTCAAGGTGTCATTTCTGTAGCTACTTGGTCCAACCATTACTTGTTTTTGACAAAACTTGGATTTTACGGAATCAAAGTAACTCTTTACTTGTAGGGTACGTTACCTAATGGAATAGAAGTTGCAGTGAAGAGGCTATCCAAAGCATCAGCACAGGGTGAAGAAGAGTTCAAGAACGAGGTTCTTGTTGTTGCAAAACTCCAGCATAGGAATCTTGTTCGGCTTTTTGGGTTTTGTCTTGAAGGAGAAGAAAAGATACTTGTTTACGAGTTTGTCCCAAACAAGAGCCTCGATTACTTCCTCTTTGGTATGTGAAATTTGCATAAACATATGCTATTCATGATATTTTGCTAGCTGATAGCTATTTTTGTAAGTATCAGACCCTACAAACCATGAGAAATTAGACTGGAGAAAACGGTACAACATTATCGAGGGAATCGCTCGAGGGATTCTATATCTTCATCAAGATTCACGGCTCATAATTATACACCGTGATCTCAAGGCCAGCAACATTCTCCTAGATGCCGATATGAACCCGAAAATTGCTGATTTTGGAATGGCCAGAATTTTTGGGATGGACCAAAGTGGGGCTAATACAAACAAAATAGTTGGGACACGGTACGAACATACTATTACTACCCTTTATATGGCCTACGTAGTGAAGCTTGAATAATCTAGTTTTTTACGGTCTACTTAATGTTGTTTGTGTTTGACTCTTGCAGCGGTTACATGCCCCCGGAATATGTAATGCAAGGCCTATTCTCAATGAAATCTGATGTCTATAGTTTCGGAGTCTTAGTTCTTGAGATTATATGTGGTCAAAATAACAGATTCTTCCAGCAGTCAGACACTACAACTGAGAATTTCGTCACATACGTAAGTACGAGAGAAGAACTAAGTGCTCTGAAAAATGATCAAATAGTTAAAAATAAGATTTTATCTAGCTGTTGTTTTACTTGTATGTGCTGAATTGATGATTAAATTGCATGACAGGCTTGGAGGTTGTGGAAAAGTGAGTCGCCATTGAAACTCGTAGATTCAAGCATTTCTGACAATTTTCAGAACGAAGAAGTGACAAGATGCATCCACATCGCGCTCCTATGTGTTCAGAAAGATCCAAAAGATCGTCCCACCTTGTCAGAAATCCTGTTGATGCTCACAAGCGATACCATCGATTTACCCGATCCTCAACCACCTGGATTCTTCTTTTCAAATAGACGCAACCAATTACGAGAGGGCCTCGAGTCTAGCCAATGTTGCTCTAGTGAAACAACATTGGAAAGAGTTCGACGTTAGTTCCATTGGAACGGTAAAGTGTATGAGTTGAGATATATACTTCATCAAACGGTAATGTGTTACAACATTAATATCAGCTGCTCTGTAAATGACATCTTCCAATTTATGTCTAGAAAATCTGATCAATATACCAAGGGACTCTTTTTATAACTGACTTATAATTAATCCAATCTGGTTTACTGAATTAACTTGTCCTGTATTTGATGCGAATGTAACCCAACCTGGAACTGTGAATTGTAAAATGTACTCATAGTTTATGCGAAAGCACTCTCTATTCATTGACGATTTTTTTTTTTTATCCTACCAACAAGTTTAGCAATTAAAACTTTCGTGGCTTTATATTTAAATGAACTAGGAATCTTCGTTTAAGTTGTCAGATGACTCTGTTTTAAAGTCTAGAGGCTTCATTGTTGGGGTATCTTGTGGTGTGGTGTTGTTATTCTCTGTTATTGGGCTCTTCGGTTTCTACGTTTGTAAGGCAGAGACTAGGAGGCGCCGTGGAAGATTGGGAAACAGAGTATTGGTCTCACCGTTAGAGTGCCTACATTCTTGTTTGTTTTGGTTTGATATTGTATTGGTTGGTACTCAATAGGACCGGTTTCTTATTGCATTCAATAAACATGTTGCGAGAGAGGAACCAAAACTTGACTTAACAAATGCGTCTCCGTTTTTCTCAGTTCTGTTTTCTGGAGGTGTTTTCTTAGTTTAAAAAAACAATGTTAATTCCCTTTTCCCAATCTTCGTAAGTACTAAACTAGTTTGTAGTTTTCCCACAAAACTTACTTTATATACTTGACCATGATTTCTTCTCCTCCAAGTTTCAACCATATGCATTTATCCTCCGAAATTTAAATGAACGTCAAAATATGGAAACTAGACATGAATGGGTTGATCCTCTGTAAAAGCTTTGTTTTGAAATTCACTAAATTTGTCTTTTGAAATTTCATTAAAAGCCCGGCAAATCAAAAACCCACCAAAGCCCTTTGAAACCTCAATTAGTCCATCCAATAAAGGCCTCAAACCCCTAAGAACATCTCCACTCCAGCAACTCTCTTGAGTTGCTCAAATATAAACTAATCATATAATTAATATTAAACTAACTAGGTATTGAGCCTCCGCGATATCACGAGAGAACTCATTTTAATAAAATATTTAGTACAAAATTTATTTAATATATATATTTATTAAATTATGTAATAATAAATTCCAAAAATACAACTCTTAAAAGCATTTTGAGAAATATTCTTAAAAGTAAATTTATTTTTTACATGTGATTAACGGAAATTTCATGTTGACGTATCGTTCTTAATGAACTTTTAAGTCCATTTAATTAGTGGGTTACCCTCTGACTAGAATATTTACAGATTTTGCCATTGATATAACTTACACATATCTAACTCAATTATTTTGAGAAAATTACAATTAAAACATGCAAATGAGGGATACAAATCTTTACAATTAAATAAATAATGATAAGTGCTATAAACATATGATAGGTAGTTGCATTTTTAAAATAATTTTAAATGTAATTAAATCCCCATATTTTATTTAATTCTGTTTTCTATTTTAATATTATATAATTATTTGTTGCCTACAATTATACATTTGAAGATAAGTAGATTCTTATATTTATTCCCACATAGTTATATAGTTAAACATAATTATATCTATAAATGCTTATATGTTGACATATGACATCACCATATATAGTGTTAATTTGAAAGAAATGTAAAATTATTTATTTGGTAATTTTGAACTGTTATGTTTTTTTAATAGATTTATTAGATTTATCAGTTTATAAATCTAAATGACTTCATTAAAATTTTAAAAATTTATTTTTACATTAAAAACTGAATCCAATATTAAATGTACTTACTACTTATTTTTCTCCATACAAGATGTTGGTTATTTATCTAGTTTTTTGTAAAGGTAAAAACCATTATGAGTGAAAAAATACAAACATATTTATAATCTAAATGACTTCATTAAAAAATTAAAACTTTATTTTTAAGAAAAATCCATAAACCTTTAGTTAAATCAATAATCCTTACAAAAAAATCATTCTTATAATAATATATATTTAGTAATTTTTACAAATACTTGCAAATGGTTAATTATTAAAAATTTGGAACAACTGAAATATTAATATAAATAAATGAAAACAATGTTTTCTAAGTAACTTACACATAAATAGGATTGCACTTACATGATTAGTAAATGAAAGCAGAGTTTATCCAAGTGATGTGATCTTAAATTTTAAATTTACCAAATGTTTCAATGCTTCAATTAAACGGTTAGGATAATTTCTTTTAATATGTTTTAGTAAATATAAATAATTTATGAAGAATTATACTCAGTTAAAGATGTGAACATTTGAATAGACACATGTTCGGAAAAGTTACAACTTTTCGTAAGAGACACAACTTTACAGTCAACATACATGTACAATTTTTCAAAAAGATGCAACAATATAATTTTTTTGTCAAAAAAATAAAAATTAAATTTTTTTATAAAAGTCATAATGAAAAGACGCAATTGTTCTTTGTATTTATTCAGATTGCTATTATCATATGTTAAAAAGAAAGTTTAAAAATTTCCGAAAAGAAGAACAAATATATATAATCCTAAAGACATGTACATTTGAAGAAAAAGGAAAATTTTAAATTGTTACAAAAGAAGAACAAATTATATTGATTACTAAAAATATGAATATTTGAATAGACAGAATTGCTAAAGATATGAACATTTGAATAGATACAACTGTATGTAAAAACACAACTGTTTGTAAAAGACACAATTCTACATTCAACAGACGCAACTTTCTAAAGAGACGCAACCATATAATTTTTTGTCAAAACAAAAAATTTAATAATTTTTTTTTAATAAAAAGTCACGATGAAAAGTAGCAACTATTCTTCGTATTTATTCATCTTGCTCAAATTATATACACAAGCCACAGCTATTTGTATCTCTACATTCAACAGATGCACCTTTCTAGAGAGACGCAACCATATAATTTTTTTTTGTCAAAAAAATAATTAAATAATATTTTTAATGAAAAGTCACGATGAAAAGATGCAACTGAATTTTTTCAATGAAAAGTCACCATTTACTTGACGTCGGATACGCTTTCTCTCTCTTCTCTCTCTAAAATCTTTCAGAGAGAGAAAGCAACTGTAAATTATTCCGACGATGTTTGTCGGCTGTTTTTTGTCTCCGGCTAAGTCCGGTTTTATTTTCTCATTTAGATGCGAGTCTTCTTAGCCCTTATGGCTAAGTTTTTTGTTTTCGTTTCCTTTTGCAGAGCCAGACAGATTTCTTTCTTGTTAAAGAGATCAAAGCCGAGTGGGTAAATCAAAAGTTTTGGATCATCAGTTTGCTCGAATCCAAGCAAGAGGAGAGTAAATCCTCATACCCTTCTTAGTGGCCGTAATTGGCTGTGTATGATGGTTTCTTCTAATGTTTAGGATTCGTGATGGAAGGAATTTTGTGGAGGGTGAAGAGCAGTTTAGGAGAGCAAAGTTTTGCGACTAATCTGACATCTAGCCATATCCCTTATTCCGGTGCTTCTTAANAGTAACTTACACATAAATAGGATTGCACTTACATGATTAGTAAATGAAAGCAGAGTTTATCCAAGTGATGTGATCTTAAATTTTAAATTTACCAAATGTTTCAATGCTTCAATTAAACGGTTAGGATAATTTCTTTTAATATGTTTTAGTAAATATAAATAATTTATGAAGAATTATACTCAGTTAAAGATGTGAACATTTGAATAGACACATGTTCGGAAAAGTTACAACTTTTCGTAAGAGACACAACTTTACAGTCAACATACATGTACAATTTTTCAAAAAGATGCAACAATATAATTTTTTTGTCAAAAAAATAAAAATTAAATTTTTTTATAAAAGTCATAATGAAAAGACGCAATTGTTCTTTGTATTTATTCAGATTGCTATTATCATATGTTAAAAAGAAAGTTTAAAAATTTCCGAAAAGAAGAACAAATATATATAATCCTAAAGACATGTACATTTGAAGAAAAAGGAAAATTTTAAATTGTTACAAAAGAAGAACAAATTATATTGATTACTAAAAATATGAATATTTGAATAGACAGAATTGCTAAAGATATGAACATTTGAATAGATACAACTGTATGTAAAAACACAACTGTTTGTAAAAGACACAATTCTACATTCAACAGACGCAACTTTCTAAAGAGACGCAACCATATAATTTTTTGTCAAAACAAAAAATTTAATAATTTTTTTTTAATAAAAAGTCACGATGAAAAGTAGCAACTATTCTTCGTATTTATTCATCTTGCTCAAATTATATACACAAGCCACAGCTATTTGTATCTCTACATTCAACAGATGCACCTTTCTAGAGAGACGCAACCATATAATTTTTTTTTGTCAAAAAAATAATTAAATAATATTTTTAATGAAAAGTCACGATGAAAAGATGCAACTGAATTTTTTCAATGAAAAGTCACCATTTACTTGACGTCGGATACGCTTTCTCTCTCTTCTCTCTCTAAAATCTTTCAGAGAGAGAAAGCAACTGTAAATTATTCCGACGATGTTTGTCGGCTGTTTTTTGTCTCCGGCTAAGTCCGGTTTTATTTTCTCATTTAGATGCGAGTCTTCTTAGCCCTTATGGCTAAGTTTTTTGTTTTCGTTTCCTTTTGCAGAGCCAGACAGATTTCTTTCTTGTTAAAGAGATCAAAGCCGAGTGGGTAAATCAAAAGTTTTGGATCATCAGTTTGCTCGAATCCAAGCAAGAGGAGAGTAAATCCTCATACCCTTCTTAGTGGCCGTAATTGGCTGTGTATGATGGTTTCTTCTAATGTTTAGGATTCGTGATGGAAGGAATTTTGTGGAGGGTGAAGAGCAGTTTAGGAGAGCAAAGTTTTGCGACTAATCTGACATCTAGCCATATCCCTTATTCCGGTGCTTCTTAGATCTGAAGATTTATGGGGCTTTTGTTTCTTATCACTCGGAGTAACATGCAAAAGGAAAGTTGTGAGATTCGGAGCAAAAAGCTGAAGATCGATGGATCCCTGTAGCAAAAAAGAAGAATTTTTGGCCAGAATTTTTCGGATCTGATCAGAGACTCAGCTCCAGTGGAAAGCGGCGTGACTCAGTCGTTTCTCCATCCCAACTTCTTAAATTAACACGTGTCTTCTACGTGTTCCTCTCTTGACATACTTGTGCTTTGATATATTTTGTATTAGACTATTAGGTTATGAGTGGGCTTTAGTTTGTTGGGCTCCGTTTTCTCCTTGTAACTTATTTTGCCCATTTCGGGCTTATTTAATGAAAGAGTGTCGACAAA
>NC_025696.1:9994401-10005464 GCF_000633955.1 Camelina sativa
AAAAAAAAAAAAAAAAAAAAAAAAAGTCACCATTTTTTTTAATTAAAAAGTCACGATGAAAATACTCAATTGTTCTTTGCATTTATTCATATTGCTAATATTATATACAAAAATTACAACTGTTTGTAAGAGACACAACTTTACATTCAACATATGCAACTTTCTAAAGAAACGCAACCATTTATTTTTATTTTGTCAAAAAATAATTAAAATTAAATAATATTTTTTTTAATTAAAAGTCACGATGAAAAGATGCACCTCAATTTTTTTTTTTAAAAAGTCACGATGAAAAGACGCAACTGTTCTTCGCATTTATTCATTTTGGTAATATTATATACAAAAGTCTTCGCATTTATTCATATTGCTAATATTATATACAAAAGTCACAACTGTTTGTAAGAGACAAAACTCTGCATTCAACAGATGCAACTTTCTAAACAGATGCAACCATATATTTTTTTTGTCAAAATGAATAATTAAATAATATTTTTTTTTAATGAAAAGCCACGATGAAAATATGCAACTGAATTTTTTTTAATGAAGAGTCACGATGAAAAGATGCGACTATTCTTCGCATTTATTCAGATTGCTATTATTATATAGATTAAAGCAACCCACTTAGAACTTAAACAAAATCATCCTTCCACTAGATAACCCCAAAGAAGGTTGCTCAATCATATAAAATTTTTTTTTTTTTTAAATTTTTGTTTATGAATTATCAAATTTTAATAATCTAAAATGAGAAAAAATTATTTAAATTATTTATATTACATAAAATAGAAAACAATAAAATTTTACAAAATTCAGAATATTAAACATATTTTACAAAATTCGGATAATTAAATATATTTTACAAAATTTGGAATAGTAAACATATTTTACAAAATTCGGAATAAGATTTATTGTTGGGTTGCACCAAATTTTTACTAAATATACTCAATCAAGTCTTTTTTTCGAACGATCATGCATTTGTCGAACGCCCCATCATATTAGTTAGATTTGTTGGCCTATCTGTAGAAAACGATAAATCCACATGAGAAGTTCCGCTTACTATATAAAATCAACTAGCGCAGAATAAGTGGAGAAGTGTTTGCCTTGGAAGGTCGTTTATCTTATATCTAAAAATCATACCGCATCAAGAAGACTGGAGCTTTTCTAAAAAACCATGACAGTCACTTTTGGATCCTGGTCGGAAATGTTTCGAGTGGAGTATTTAGTGACTCTGGTTATTGTGCAAGGATGAATGTATTTAGATAACAATATTGTCGTTTCTATGTATTGGTTGTGTATTCTTCACTTATTAGTGATGACAACATAATATTTGCTATTTCTCTGTTGGTTTTGGGGTTCCATGGAATGGGAAGCTAGCTTAGATCAATTTTGATTCAACTTATTCGATGGTAATTGAAAATGCCTGACACATTAGAATCATCAAGCCTTTATTCTAGTCTTTCCCCTCAATCCTCACAGAACAAGATACAAACAAATGTACTAGGAAACATATTTGGAGACAAGCAATATGGTGATATGGTTTCTAAGTATGAGAAATGTTCCTGCCAAAAAGTTCTGCTATTCCTTTGTCAGAGTCGCTCTGCTTCACAATGGACTCGCCAACCAAAACCTGAAAAATTAGCAATGTCAGCTTACCGCTCTAACTCCGGCGGCTTGTACATAGACAATGTCATCAAGTGTAAACAAACTGGATTCGCCAACCACCTTAACATACAGAAGAGGAGTCATGATTATTTTCCAGCAATTGACAAACACCAATTCAAGAATGAAAAGTGGAAGTACTTACAATCATGTCTTTCTCGCGAATTTGTCCACCATGTGTAATAACAGAGGAAGGAGATGAATGTTTCTGTGTTATTAATCTTTGAGTCTGAGTACAAATATATATCAATATAGAAGCATAGCCAGCAAGTCGTAATAACTACAGAGATTTGTAGAGAATATACAATGCAGAATATGGAAACTAATAAACTCTAGTATCGTGATATATGGGATCTGATTTTAGAGGGAGTAATATCCCATTACCCCCCCCCCCAAAGCTGGAGCATGCAGATCGAGGATGCCCAGATTGCCACAAAATGTTTGAAAACTTGATCGGCCTAGAGGTTTGGTGAAGATATCTGCTAACTGGGCATTACTTTGAACATGAAGAAGATGAATATTTCAAGACTGAATCTCGTCACGCACAAAGTGACAGTCGTTTTCAATGTGCTTTGTACGCTCATGGAACACCGGGTTCGTGGCAATATGAATAGCTGATTTGCTGTCACAATAAAGACGCACTGGTTGTGGATGGAAGATCCCAAGATCATGCAAAACACGCTTGAGCCAAATGAGTTCCTTGGTGATATAAGCCATTGCTCAGTATTCAGCTTCAGCGGACGACATACTCACAGTTTTCTGCTTCTTTGTTTTCCATGAGACGAGAGATGTGCCAACCTGAATGAAATAACCCGAAACAGACCGCCCTGTTAGACGACAACCAGAATAATCTGAATCACACCATCCAGTGGTTTGGAAATTTGATTGTGCCTTTAACAGTATTTTCTTGACCAGGATTGCCTTTTAAGTATCAAACAACCCTTATAGCAGCTTCCCAATGATCCTCTCGAGGTGTCTTCATAAACTGAGCAAGGAATTGAACAGAATAAGCCAAATCTGGACGAGTTGCAGCCAAGTAAATGAGGCGACCAATCAAGCGACGGTATGGCTCCGGTTCAGACAGAAAAGGAGAAGTGGAGACAGCTAGCTTGTGATTTTGTTCGAGTGGAAAAGTGTCTGGTTTGCATCCAAGCAAACCAGCATCCACGAAAATCTCAAGAGCATATATACGTTGACTTAGGTAGAAGCCTTGTGAACTGCGAGAGACCTCAATACCCAAAAAATATTTCAGAGCTTCTAAGTCTTTCATTTTAAAACAGGAAGCGAGATAGCCTTTGAACACAATGAGAGCTTCAATGAGTTGCTAGAGACGATCATATCGTCAACATATATCAGCAGATGAATCATGATGCCCCCTTTATCAAAGACAAATAACTAGTAATCGGATAAAGACTGAACAAAGCCGTATTCTTGCAATGCGGTGGTCAGTTTAGCGAACCAACAGCGGGGTGCTTGCTTAAGACTATATAACGATTTACGCAAACGAAAAACCTTGTTACTATCAGCCTCAAAGTATCCTGGAGGTGGCTTCATGTACACTTCTTCTTGAAGATCGCCATGCAAGAACACGTTGTGGACATCCATCTGATGAACCGGCCAGTTATTTCCTGCAGCGACTTTGAGAAACATGCGTACTATCTGCATTCGCGCAACAGGAGCAAAAGTTTCGCCGTAGTCAACACCTTCTTTTTGGCGATTACCAAGAGCTACCAGACGTGCCTTGTAACGTTCAATGGTCCCGTATGCATTATGTTTTATCTTGTAAACCCATTTAGAGCCTTTCTTCCCAGGAGGCAAATCCTCAATCGTCCAAGTTTGATTAGCCTCTAAAGCTTCAATTTCAGACCACATTGCCTGTTTCCAAACCTGTCGCTAAAGAGCTTGCTTATAACTTGTCGGTTCAACAGCGGTGGTGATAGCAACCAAATAGGCACGATGGGGTTCGGAAAAACGAGCACAACTCACATAATTATGAATCGGGTAGAGGGATTTTGAAGTACCTAACAACCGCGTCTGTGCTGTATTGATCTGGTAATCATGTAATTTAGCCGGAAGATTGCGTTGACGCGCACCATGACGGAGAGGGACAGGATCCAGATTCAGAACAGGAAGAGCCACGGACGGAGATGGTGAGGACCCCAGAAGCGAGGTTGGAGATGGATTGGGAGTGTCATTTGGGTTCAGTGTTGGTGTGAGTAAGAATGGCGATGTTGAGGCACCATCACGAACAGGAGAGCCGCGATCAGAGTTCGGCGACAATGTCGATGTTGATTCAGGATTGAGGGTGTTGTCGGATGAATTAAGTGGAGATGATGGGCCTGAGGACCGAGCTGAACCGTTGGGCCTATCACCTTCATCCTCTAGTGGGCCAAGTAAATAAGAGGCCCATAGAATGTTTCCTTCATCTTCTTCGATTTCGATGTCGGGAGAAACGAATTGATCATACGGAAATTCTGTTTCACAAAATTTAACATCCCGTGAAAAAAGAATTGATTTGCATTAAGATCATAGAGTCTCCAAGCCTTCTTACCATATGGATATCCCACAAAAATGCATTTCCGACTCCGTGATGCAAATTTGTCACCTTGATGCCGTTGATTATGAGCATAACAGAGACTCCCAAAGACTTTTAAATGAACATACGTTGGTGTAGACCCATGTAACTTCTCATAAGGAGTGACACCATTGAGAACAGAACTGGGAGTGCTCTTGATCAAATAGCCGGCTGTCAAAATGCACTCTCCCCAAAACGTAATAGGCAAATGTGCTTGGAACCTTAAAGCTCTAGCAACATTTAAAATGTGTCGATGTTTCCTCTCGACTCTTGCGTTTTTTTGAGGAGTATCAACACAAGAAGTTTCATGTAGTATTCCCTGGCTGCGAAAGTAGGCACCTAGACTTGTGAACTCAGTTCCGTTGTCGCTTCGGACTCGCTTCACTTGTGTTTGAAATTGTCTTGCGGCCATGGAGATTAAACCTTTGAGATTGTCAGCAGTTTCAGTTTTAGTACGTTGAAGATATATCCATACACTACGGGAGTAATCATCAACAACAGTAAGAAAATAACGAGCACCGGAGGATGATGCAGTGCGGTAAGGACCTCAAATATCACAGTGAATAAGCTCAAAAACAGATGTGGTTTTATTATTACTGATTGGGAAACAAGAACATGTTTGTTTTGCGCGGAAACATACATCACACGCCTTATTGGAAATAGCAGAATCAACAGAAACAGAAACATGCGGGAGTGAACCAACTACTTTTGCAAACGGATGACCTATCCGTTGATGCCACAACGTGTAATCCTTTGTCTCTTGAGTTGTGACATGTGCGACTGACTCTGTTCTGCAAAAACGGAAGGTTCCACCGTCTCTCTTACCCGCACCAATCATCATCCTCGAACTGCGGTCATGAATGACAAGAAACTGATCAGCTAATACGTGCAACAAACCCCGACTTCTAGAAGGGATGCATTTATTAGGTAAAAGGTCGACGTGGGCGCTGCCCGTTGCTCTGATACCATGTAATAACAGAGAAAGGAGATGAATGTTTATGTGTTATTAATCTTTGAGTATGAGTACAAATATATATATCAATACAAAAGCTTAGCCAGCAAGTCATAATAACTACAGAGATTTGTAGAGAATATACAATGCAAAATATGGAAACTAATAAACTCTAGTATCGTGATATATGGGATCTGATTTCAGAGGGAATAATATCCCATTACCATGTTTTCCATCAAGAAGATTCTTAGTATTACTGATGTTACTTTAAATGTTTCTGAAACACCAAAATATTTCTTTTCTGAGTGAATTCGTTCTAAGACAAAGGATATCAGAACTAGCAATATGTACAAAAGCATTACCAAGACTTCCGTTATTGATGCCAACAAACTCGATCCCTTCTTTTCCAAGAACACGACCCATTTCTGGATGGATTGTTGCAAAAATTTGTTGGCTGTAGGGTAAAATTTCCTTCTCAATATCACTGCATCAAATAAAGCTGTCGACAAAAAAAAAATAATTAGGCAAATAGTAAAGAGAAAAAAAGGAAAAATCAAATTTGAAGATGTCACTTTTCAAACACTTCTGAAAATAACGTGGAAAAATATTAAACTTTGGGAATTTAAATGCTTGTATTTCTTGATTTCTACGTTAAGTTGCAAATGAAAAGGGGGAAATGCTATGTATAACCTGAATCTTTTTGAATGGCTCTCAACATATGATAGTTGAATGATTGACCTAATACAATTTAACATTTTATTCAAAAAAAAAAAATCATTGACCTAATAGTTAATGAAATATGATCCATAATCAAAGTTGATAGTTTTACGTCGCCCCAAAACATCCTCGGTTTCATGTTTTGAAACCCAAATAGAGAGCTGAAGGAAGTGGAAACATGTCTTCTTGGCTCTTGCACCTCTTTAATCTTCTAAATACGAATTTTTTTCTCGAGGAACAATACTTTCTTCACTAATCGCATGCAGAACTCTTTTTGTTTTTGTCCTCCCTCTCTCCCTGCAACGCCTTTTACTCCGATCCACCGGTTTAAGAAACTCTACGGTTGTAACCCAAAAACTTTCATAGTCAATTGACTATTTTATGTTTCTGATTAAATTTTCGGGGAGTCACAATTAGTAAAACAGGCGTAATAAAAAAGCAGTTGACTATGAGTCTATTGACTTATTATAGTCGTCGCATAAAACCATCTCTATTTTCACGTTAATCTATAGTAGCCACAAAGACAAAGAAAACAAAATATCATTATATAAATCGGAGATTCATGATGTGTAACCCATATTTGGAAAGTTGAACAATGCTTTCTCGCGACTCTTCCCTCCTCCTTTTCCTTTTCTCCTTCCTCATTACTAGTTTCGGAGCATCTGCTCAGAATTTTTCCTTAATACAGAGTCACTGTAGAAATCTAAGTACGACAAATATCTCTAGAAACATCACTTTCTTGACCAATCGCAGAACTCTTTTTGCCTCTCTCTCTTCCTCCGACGCCTCATCATACTCCACTGGATTCCAAAACGCTACGGCGGGAGAAGCCCCTGACATAACAACTGGTCTTTTCCTCTGCCGGGGAGACGTTACGACGGAAGTTTGCCGTAACTGTGTTGCCTTGGCTGTCAACGACACACTACGTCTGTGTCCGAATGAGAGAGAAGCCGTGATCTATTACGACGACTGCATGCTCCGATACTCTGAACGGAATATTCTCTCGACCCTTTCATACAATGCCCCATCGACCATGTGGAACGGTAATATTTCATCTAACCAAAATCAAATATATGGGTACGAAGATTTGGTGTCGTCCGCAATGAACAAAGCTGCCGTGGAAGCTGCGAACAGTTCTAGAAAGTTCTGTGCGATGAAAGCAGATTCGACCGCACTCCAGACTTTGTATGTATTGACTCAGTGCACTCCTGATCTCACAAGAGTAGAGTGCTTGAGCTGTCTGCAAAACTCCATCAATGAAATGCCTCTTTACAGAACTGGAGCAAGATTTCTTTACCCTAGTTGTAATTCAAGGTATGAGCTTTACGTTTTCTACAACGAAACCGCCATTACAAAACCACCACCACTGCTGCCTCCTGTATCTACTCCTCCTCCGGTGTCATCTCCTCCACGACCTGGTGAATTCTTCCTTCTTCCTCTGTTTTTCCCCCTGCTTTATTTTTAATTTTCTCCTTTTGATTTAGTTTTAGAATGATGCTTTGAAACGCAGGGAAAGGAGGGATTTCAAACGTGTTAGTGGTAGCCATTGTGGTGCCTATTACAGTGACTGTTGTGCTTTTCATTGCTGGTTATTGCTTCCTTGCAAAGAGGGCAAAGAAGACTTCCGGTCCTGCTGCACCAGCCTTTGATGGTAAAAATTCGAATGAGCAACAATCTAATTTGTATGATTAATTTTTGATAACTAGTTTCTTTATCTTTCCCTTCTTCTGCGACTTTTATTGTGCAGCAGGAGATGATATTACAACCATAGAGTCCCTGCAACTTGGTTATAAAATAATTCAAGCTGCAACAAACAATTTTTCAGAAAATAATAAGATTGGTCAAGGTGGATTTGGTGAGGTTTTCAAGGTACTAATAAGTTAATATATTCAGTTAATTCTTTAACTGCGCTTGGGGAGAAATTTTTGTGTCAACACATTTGGATAACCAGAAGATATTGATGAAAACGGATAGGGTACACTTTCAAATGGGACTGATGTTGCGGTGAAGAGATTATCAAAATCATCAGGACAAGGTGACACGGAGTTCAAGAACGAGGTTGTTCTTGTTGCAAAGCTTCAGCATAGAAATCTGGTTAAGATTTTTGGATTTTCTATTGAACGAGAAGAAAGGATCTTGGTGTACGAGTATGTGCCCAACAAAAGCCTTGATTACTTCCTCTTTGGTCGGTTGCATTTATATTACTCTGTTTCAATGATTTTTTTTGCCATTTTTGAAACTTGGGATTCAAAATTTTTGATTGAAATTTATGTGCGCACACAGACCCTGAAAAGCAAGGTGAGCTGGACTGGACTCGACGATACATGATCATTGGAGGGATTGCTCGTGGGATTTTATATCTTCATCAAGATTCACGGCTCACAATCATACACCGTGACCTCAAAGCAGGTAACATTCTCCTGGATGAAGATATGAATCCAAAAATTGCTGATTTTGGAATGGCAAGGATCTTTGGAATGGACGAAACCCAGGCAAGCACAAGCGTAATAGTTGGTACCTTGTAAGTCGTTGTTTTCTTCTTACAAGCTGAAGCTTATTAAACATAATTTTTTTTTTGAAAATTATTAAACATAATTTTGCCAATATACCAAAGTTTTGTTGTGCATTTCAGCGGTTACATGTCTCCTGAATATGCGATACATGGCCAGTTTTCAGTGAAATCTGATGTCTATAGCTTTGGGGTGTTAGTTCTTGAGATTATAAGCGGTAAGAAAAACGACAGCTTCTACGACACAGACGGCGCACATGACTTGGTTACATATGTAAGTTTAAAGGCAAACAAGTTTATATTAACATCTCTTGCGAATTGCAATGTAAGCAATGATGTCACAAACTAATTTGATTGATTCAAATTATAGGCTTGGAAGCTTTGGAGCAAAGGAACACCATTAGACCTTGTGGATCCAATTGTTATAGATAATTGCCAAAAGAGTGAAGTGGTCCGATGCATCCATATCGGTCTTTTATGTGTTCAAGAAGATCTTGTAGAGCGCCCGATCATGTCAACCATCTTTGTGATGCTCACTAGTAATACCGTAACTTTACCAATGCCTCAGCAACCAGGGTTTTTCGTTCAGAAAAGACCTGAAAGTGACCAGTGTGTTTCAGGGTCTGTTGACGATGCACCGATCACTGATCTATATCCCCGTTGAATATGGTGTTAAAAAAATTATCGCTGAATTATGGAATTTAGGTTTCATTTGGATTTTGATAGCAATCGATCACAAGCTTGAATTATGGAAGTCAACCGATTTGTGGTTGGAGTAAATTATTGTGAGATAAATAAGAATGATGAGAGTTTCCAAATTTGTTACTCATGACTTTTCTATTTGTTTTTTTTTTTGTTCTTAATAAAGATGAGTGTTTTTCATTTATGATCTCCTCTTTACTCTATCAAAGTTTCTTGGTTTCGTAGGAACTGAAATCAATTTTCTAGTTAAGATGCAAACAACGAATAAAACAACTCTTTACTCTATCACTGATTTATTCGTTGTTTGAATAGTTTTCGACTTTGCACTTGCCTGGAAATGTTTAATTTAGACTTTGACGGTATGACCGTATACGCAGGTTTAAGGACCGCTTCTTATCATGAAACTTACAGAGAAGCTATGGTTTCTGTTTAGATTCCAAGACAAAGCTATATTCATTCCATAAAAAAATGAAACAGAGGAATTCATACTCAATACTCTGTTTTATTATCCTCATAAGTTCAATTTCAGCGCAACAATGCATCAACACTAGTACTTTCAGACTCAACAGTTTATACGACGCAAATCTCCACCTCATCCTCTCTTCTCTTCCTTCCAGTGTCATGGCTCAAGATCGCTTCTTCTTCAAAGGTTCGACTGGTCAAGTTCCGAACCGTGTATATGCAAGAGCAATGTGCATCCCCGGATCGACAAAAGATGACTGCTCTGATTGTATAAAGACCGCGTCTAATGGTTTGATACAGAGTTGTCCTAACCAAACAGAAGCATTTACATGGCAAGTTGAGCCTACAGTTTGCCTTGTGGGCTACTCCAACAATTCTTTCTCAGAGCTATACCCATATAATGTGGTCAACAACACTGGAGATATTAACTCAAATCTAACAGAGTTCACGGCTGTATGGGAAAATTTAACTGCTCATATGATTGTTGCAGCCTCCACAGAAAGAGAGACAGCATTGTCTAGCAATAAGTATTACAAAGCTGATGCTGCGGCCTTGACACCTTCCCAGAACATATACGCATTGATGCAATGCGTGCCGGATTTGACTTCTCTTTCACATGATTGTGAAAATTGTTTGAAACAAAACGTAGCTTACTACCAGTCATGCTATAGACAGAAGCAAGGAGGCGTTATTATGCGGGCTAGCTGCTTTTTCCGTTGGGATTTGAAACCATTCTCCAAGGCTTTTGGAAACATCATGGTTACTTCTTCTCCTCCTCCGCTGCAACCTCTCAAGACATTCCAAGGTGATATTGGACCTGTTGAAACAATTCTTGTTCCCATTGTTGTAGTCGCCTTTATCATCATCATTATCTTAGTACTGACTGCTCGACGATCTGCTGTACTTTGCTGGAGGAGAAAACCATATCAAGAATTTGATTTTGATCAACGTGAGTGTTTTTCATATGATTTTCTTTGGCCTCGTTTATTTTATTTATATATTTTAGCATGTATATAGTCTAAGAAATTAGTTAAGAACATTTAATACAACACTATCATAGACTGTGTTTAATTTGATTATGCAGCTGGTATTACAGCTGTAGACTCCCTCCAATTAGATTTTAAGACAATAGAAGCTGCCACAGATAAATTTGCAATGAGTAACAAGCTTGGTCAAGGTGGCTTTGGTGAAGTTTTTAAGGTTCATTACTTCTTTTGGAAAAAAATGGATTTAGATAGAAGGTAGGTAAGCTGATAATTATATTCTCCCTGATGCTTTTTTGTAGGGTATGTTGCCTAATGGAACAGAAGTTGCAGTGAAGAGGCTATCGAAAGCATCAGAGCAAGGCGCACCAGAGTTCAAGAACGAGGTTGTTGTTGTCGCGAAACTTCATCATAGGAATCTTGTTAGGCTTCTCGGGTTTTGTTTGGAAGGAAAAGAAAAGATACTTGTTTTTGAGTTTGTCCCCAACAAGAGCCTCGATTACTATCTCT
>NC_025696.1:10006989-10007857 GCF_000633955.1 Camelina sativa
CCAAGAACGAGATGGTCTGGAGTCTATCCAGTCCAGGAACAGGGTTATTTCCCACACTATCAATGATGTAACTGTTACAGATCTTGATCCTCGTTGAAGTTGGAACTGTTTGACATAAACCATGCTTTAGGTATTCCATTTTTTTTACAGCTATAAGTTCCATTGAAACGGTTATGTGAGATATGTGACCTTATATATAGTCAATCAAAGTTTACAGACGAAGTCTTCTACCTTTGCTACAATGTAATATCAGCTCTCTCTTTTAATTTTTCCAAATTGTATTTATGATCAATAACCAAGGGATTCTTGACGTATAATATCAAACCGGTTTGTTGACTTAACCAGTCCTATATCTTAGGCCATTTTTTTATTAATGTTTCTCGATGAAGAAGTAAGTGTCTTGCTTATCTATTGCTTTTCAGTACTTGTGTCATTTGTAACTTGAATATTGGTTCCACTTTGTTCCACACGGTCCTCACAACGTGTATTTATGGGTTAGGCTTTTCTCTCATGGCCAGTCAAGTCCTGGCAACCTGTATTTGTTTATGGGTGCCGCATGATTCATTGGCCTATTTTTCATTTAGAAAATAATAACGTTCTCAAAAAGAAGATATTTTAAAGACAATGACGGAGAGGCTGCCATTGATTGTCTTCCTTACTTCACATTTGTTTATATCTGGTAAGATATATTTTTTTTGGTTTGTTTTTGTTAATTGTTGTGTTTCTAATCTAATGTTTTGTTGACAGGAGTGTTGTCAATGAGTATACTTACCGTCGAGAACAAATGCAATAACACAATTTGGCCGGTAATCTTCTCATTTGATTCACATATCTCCACCACCGGCTTCGCTCTTAGAAGCGGGGAAGC
>NC_025696.1:10007957-10034536 GCF_000633955.1 Camelina sativa
AGAGATAGAGGATTGAGAGATTGAGAGATTGAGAGAGAAGGAGAGCTCGATGTGTTTGAGAGAAAAGGAGAGTGAAGAGGTTTGAGAGAAAAAACCTAGATCGAGTAGTCAAAGGAAATAAGAAGTGCGTATAAGTGTTTTGCCTAGTTATTAACGAACCGACGTCGCAATGTAGTCGCAAAACGGTCGCTGTATAAAAATTTGGGGGAAAAAAAACGCGTAAATAATTGGACAAATTTCACAAAATTATTGGTGGGAACATAAACCGCCAAAACAGGGTGGCAAAACAGTCGCAAAAACAGTAGCAACGGTTGCAAAGCAATCTCAAGACAGTTGCAAAGTGGTGGCAAAGTGTTACTCTTTTGTGACTGTATTTTAATAGTCAATTTAAAAGTTTGATTTTCACACATATTCATTGTTAAGATTGAAATTTATGACCTTAAAAATGTTTTAGGGTCTAAATTCAGTCAAATACAAGTATAAATGTATATCTAAGGATGTACATACATCTCAAAAATGAAATTTAAGATACAAAAATAACAAGAGTGGGAAAAGAGTCGCAGAAACGTTGCTAATTCAGGTGTTAGTCGCTTATTAGTCGCAACTCGGTTGCAAAGCAGTCTCAAGACAGTTGCAAAGTNGAGGAATCGGAGGCGGTGTAAGTATCCTCCGCGGTGGATGACTACTCGACGGTTGAAGTGACGGTTGGTTTGTCCTCGACAGTGGATGACTACTCGACGGTTGGTTTGTCGGGGGAAACTGTGAAGGACGGCTTTGATGTGAATGGGTTGCAGACTGTGTCGCAGAGTGTGTGCGTTCAGAAGGGTTAGACGAATGAGAAGAGGATCTGCTACCACTGAAGATTCGGACACCGTTGGCGGTTCTGCCACCGCGACCTCTGGAAGCAACCTTGGTCTTAGGAGGCATCGGATCGACGATTGAGAGAGAGAGAGAGAGAGAGAAGAAAAAGATTTAAAGAGATAGAGGATTGAGAGATTGAGAGATTGAGAGAGAAGGAGAGCTCGATGTGTTTGAGAGAAAAGGAGAGTGAAGAGGTTTGAGAGAAAAAACCTAGATCGAGTAGTCAAAGGAAATAAGAAGTGCGTATAAGTGTTTTGCCTAGTTATTAACGAACCGACGTCGCAATGTAGTCGCAAAACGGTCGCTGTATAAAATTTTGGGGGAAAAAAAACGCGTAAATAATTGGACAAATTTCACAAAATTATTGGTGGGAACATAAACCGCCAAAACAGGGTGGCAAAACAGTCGCAAAAACAGTAGCAACGGTTGCAAAGCAATCTCAAGACAGTTGCAAAGTGGTGGCAAAGTGTTACTCTTTTGTGACTGTATTTTAATAGTCAATTTAAAAGTTTGATTTTCACACATATTCATTGTTAAGATTGAAATTTATGACCTTAAAAATGTTTTAGGGTCTAAATTCAGTCAAATACAAGTATAAATGTATATCTAAGGATGTACATACATCTCAAAAATGAAATTTAAGATACAAAAATAACAAGAGTGGGAAAAGAGTCGCAGAAACGTTGCTAATTCAGGTGTTAGTCGCTTATTAGTCGCAACTCGGTTGCAAAGCAGTCTCAAGACAGTTGCAAAGTGGTGGCAAAGTGTTACTCTTTTGTGACTGTATTTTACTAGTCAATTTAAAAGTTTGATTTTCACACATTAGGAGCTTATTTGCATCCATACATCACTCATACTAGTAGTAAAGAGTATATAAAATAGGAAGAGCATGTAAAACATTGCTTTTAAAACATAAGAATTACATTTTCCTAAAGTCCTACACATTCTTCCATGGTGACATGTTTTTACAAAGATGGCTTTGGAACATATGCATGTATTCATTGTTAACATTGAAATTTATGACCTTAAAAAAGTTTTAGTTACTAAATTCAGTCAAATACAAGTATAAATGTATATCTAAGGATGTACATACATCTCAAAAATGAAATTTAATTCCCAAAAATAACAAGAGTGGGAAAAGAGTCGCACAAACGTTGCTAATTCAGGTGTTAGTCGCTTATTCGTCGCAATACGGTTGCAAAGCGAAACGTTGCTATATTGTTTAGTTACTAAACGGTCGCTAATGTGCGACTCTTTTGTGACTATATTTTACTTTAAGATACTAATTTTACTTGCAAATTTCCAGATTAATCAAGCTATTAAGTTTTACTATAATTGAAATAAGTTTATTTGATTTTAACATAGAGACAATATTTTACAAATCAGATGCACATTTAGTCTTCATATGCAAGTTCTTCATCTTCATCTTCATCTTCGGATGTTGACAAGTTACATTGAAATTCGTCTTCTCCTTCACCATCTTCTATCTCAAAATCGATTGGTTCATCTTGATGACTCTCGTCGACTAAACTCTCAATGATGATTTCTTCAACCAAAGTCGGAGTTGCCTCAATAACAGTTTGTTGCAATATAACCAAATCATCATCGTTAAACTTCCCTTGAACAACATTCCTCGGATTAACTTTGCACACTGTAAGCCACGATTTGCGAGGTCGTTTAGTGTATGGATATGACAGATAACACACTTGATCAGCTTGAGAACCTATATAAAGAAACGGAACATATTAATTAATTAGCTTGAGAACCTATATAGTAAATTAATTAAAATATTTAGTGAAAAGAAACTTAACCTAAAATAAAAGGTTCGTAATTTCGGTATTTTCTTGACGGAAGCACGTCTACGATGCCTCCATTTGTCATGCGGATACCTTTGCCAACCGTTGGGTCAAACCAGTCACAGTAGAAAAGTGTTATCTTTAGGTTAATAATGCCAGGATACTCGAGCTCGATTATGTTTTCAATGGTCCCAAAAAAATCATCCTCCATAGATGCTTCAGAATAATTTTGCCCTCGGACACATACCCCATAATTCATTGTCTTTTTCGTCTGCCCGTGTTCACGCGTGTGAAACATGTAACCTCTGGTAAAATACATGGGCCACGACTTGACTTTGTTTTCTGGACCATCAACCAATTCATGAACCCATGGAGGAAAACTTTGGATATGTTTCATTGTAGACACCTACAGAAGAAATAAATATAAATTGTCGGAAGTGAACCCATTCAATAAAATATTTTTTTTATATTAAACTATTTACATATACTTACATATTGGCAAACCCAATCGCTAAAATCTTCATCTCTTTTCGATGTGACTTCATCATCAGTGAGTTCTGGATATTCATACCGAATTTGATCGTCCAACACACTGTTTTTCCCAACATATAGAAGACAATTAATCCATAAATATATTGAAGAGAAATTGCTATAAAAATAATCTGAAACATATACCTCTCTAGGGGACGAAAGTAATCACAATTCCGCAATACATATGCATGTGCGCATTTTTGATCTTTATCAGACAGCCAAAACTCTGTAACTTGGCCACTAGGACGACCGATTTGAGTGAATATATCTGGTACGGGTACTAGATATACAGGAACCTCACCCGCATCATATCGCAATGACCTGAAAAATATTTAAAACTTTAAGTAGCCTTACATGTTAATTTAAAAGACCATTATATATTATAATGTAAGTATGAAATACCTCCTTCTACTAGCTGTAGAAATGGTTGAAGCAAAGTAGTGTTCTGAGAAGTATGATATCTCATCATTAATATATGATTGAACGATTGATCCCGCTGGATATCTTTTGTTCTTCGCCTTCCCTTTCAAGCGTTTGAAAAACCTTTCGAAGGGATACATCCACCTATACTGGACTGGACCACCAAGTTCGGCTTCGTATGGTAGATGTACAGGAAGGTGCTCCATGACATCAAAGAACGAAGGTGGGAATATTTTCTCCAAATTGCACAAAATCATCACAATATTCGCTTTCAGGACTTGGACATGACTTATCTCCAATGATCGACTGCATAAGTCACGGAAAAATGATCCAATCCCTACAATATATAAATAAAATCATTAATTAATTTGACATATATATAAAATTAAATTGCTATATATATATATATATATATATCAAATTTTTACCTGATATTGCAAGATGGACGTCACGTGGTAACAACTCTGCAAACACAAATGGAAGCAATCGTTCCATAAAGACATGGCAATCATGGCTTTTCATTCCTGAAAACTTTCCATCCTTGATGTCTGCACAACTAGCTAAATCAGCTACATACCCATCTGGAAATTTAACATCTTCTTTGACCCATTGAAGTAGGCTTTTTTTCCCTTTCGCACTCAATCTCCAAATAGGAAAAGGAGCTCTCCCACCAGCATCAACATGCAATTGACTTCGATCACAAAATCTTGCAACATCCAATCGGGACCTCACATTGTCTTTTGATCTGTCTTTCACATTCATAACAGTGTACATGAGATTATCGAGAATATTTTTCTCAATATGCATCACATCAAGATTGTGTCGTAAGTTAAGATCGGTCCAATACGGGAGCTTCCACAAGATGCTTTCTTTGTGCCAATTATGCCAACTTCCATAACCATCCACTTTATTTTCATGCCCATTTCCTCCGCAGTCAGAAGTCTTTGGCGGCTCGGCATTTCTTATACGCTCATGTAAGACCTGTTCACCCGTCAAATATTGCGGTGGATAGTCGTTCACTGCGTGTTTGCCTTTGAGAAAGTGTTTTTTATCCTTTCGCATTGGATGATTAGCAGGAAGAAATCTCCTGTGGCAATCAAACCAACATGTCTTCCTACCAGCTGGCAATTGAAATGCATTTGTATCGTCCATACAAATTGGGCAAGCTAATCTTCCGTGTGTTGTCCATCCTGACAACATGCCATATGCTGGGAAATCGCTGATAGTCCACAAAAGGACAGCTTTAAGGTTGAAATTTTGATCTAAGGACACATCATATGCCTCCACTCCATTATACCATAACTCTGTTAACTCATCGACCAATGGTTGGAGAAAAACGTCAAGACTAGCTCGTGGATGATTCGGTCCTGAATTCAAAATCGTCAGAAACAAATACTCTGTGTTCATGCACATCCCAGGAGGCAAGTTGTATGGAGTCAATATCACTGGCCATAATGAATGGTGTTTCGACATCCCAAAAGGATTGAAACCATCTGTACATAATCCAAGATAAACATTGCGCGGTTCTGCTGCAAATGAGGGATGCAATTGCTGAAAATTCTTCCACTCAGCCGCATCTGAAGGATGACACATTAATCCCTCCTTAGAGCTGTGCTCAGCGTGCCATCTCATAAAAGCTGCAGTCTTCTCAGATTGGTACATTCTCTTCAGTCTTTCCGCAATCGGTAAATACCACATCTTACTGAACGGTATTCTTGTTCTTCCTTCACTAGCCTTATACCTTGGTTTGCCGCAGAACTTGCAATGCTCCAACTTCTCATCATCTTTCCAAAAGAGCATACAGTTATCTATACATACATCATATGTACGACACGGTAATCCTAGCTTTCGCATCAAAGTCTCCGTCTCATAGTATGAACCGGTTGCCTGATTACCCTCTGGTAAATACTCCGTAAACAGTCCTGTCCATGAATCCATACAATTTTCAGACAAATTGTAGTCGACCTTATTGTTCATGAACCGAGCTGCCAACGATAACTGCGACTGCCCTTCCCGACATCCATCATACAGTGGCGTGTTTGCAGCAGCTAGCATATCATAAAACCGTTTTGCTTCTTGGGTGGGTTGTTCATGAACATGATCATTTCCACTTTCATGTTCATGATACTCGTTATATGGTACAGAACCATGAAATGCATCATTCACCATCCCAGCATATATATTCTCCCCATCAAATCCTATTGGTTCACTAGCACTAGCATAATCTGTATTATTAGCATAATGACTACTAGTTCCCTCCCCAACAACATCATAATCTTCACCATGTTCATACCATACATAATAGTTAGGCATAAACCCCCTACTTAGCAAATGATTCGAAACAGAGGCAGCTTTCAAAGACTTCGAATTGTGACATACTACACAAGGGCAGTAAAACCTACCTCTGCTATTCTGTGCATGGCTACAGGCAAAATCAATGAACTCTTCAACTCCCGCCGAATAATCCGATGAGATATGATTAGTGAACGGATCGATCCGATTGTACATCCATGCTCTTGAAGGATTGTTCCACATTATTATTTTTTTTTTCTCTCTCTTTTTTTTTTCTCTCTTTTTTTTTTCTTCCTCTAGATTTTTTTTTTCTTTCTCACGTTTTTTTTTGGTTTCTTTCTCTTTAGAGTCGATGTAAATGAAAGAAGAAGTGGTGGCATATATATAAGAGAAATTTTGCCACTGTTTTGCGACTATTATAGAAGTAGTCACAAAATTTCAGTACACCTAACACACGTTAAGCACGTTTTTCGCCGACATGGTGCGACTCTTTTGCGACCGTTTTCAATGTAGTCGCAAAAGTTGAGTACAATATCTCCCACATTCTCAACGTTTTTTGCCGACATGCAGCGACGACTTTGCTACTAAATAATACTCCAAAAAGTCGTTGCAAATAAGTCTCTATTTTGCGACTTTTTTGCGACGGCACTCACGTACCAAAATCGCAGTTGCAAATTAGTCACAAAATGCATCTTGTTTTGCGACGAAATAACATCAGTTACAAAAGAGTATGTATTCGGTCGCAAAAGTGAGACGTTTTTGTAACTATAATGTTTCGTCATAAATTTGCGACGGTTTTACTTCCGTATTGTGTATGGTCGTTAATCGGTAATAAAATAGTCGCAAAACCGTCGCAAATATTTGCGACTAAACAATCAGTCACAAATGGTAGTCGCAAATGGCATGTTTTCTTGTAGTGCGTGCCACGAATCCAAGACAGATGAGAACTGTTGCACCGGTGACTTTGAGTCAAAGCAAAAATGCAAGCCGACAGTTTACACGCAGAATTTCGAGCGCGCTTGCCCATCCGCGTCTAGCTACGCCTACGAAAATAGTAACAACACCTTCGTATGCCCTAACTCAACTGACTTCACCATCACGTTTTGCCCATCCTCCAATATTCCCGAAAACACCAGGTAAATTCCCGTAAATATCCCTCTCGCTTCCTTTTATTTTCTAGTATTTTGCTGGAGTTGATTTCGTCAAATATCACATAATTCCAATTTTCGATTTTAGAGCTTACCTTACTTAACTCATAGGAATTGGATCAAATCTCTAATAATCAATCATATATACTTAGAACAAAAGTTACATGTAGTAACCAAGATCTAAGCCCAGCCAATACTAATTTCATATCTACGATTTCCAACATCTGCAAGTCTGGAACCAATGAATGCATAATTACAAATTTCTTTTTAAACACACGGAGTATGCTGAAAGCTAATATATGTCATTATTTCATTTGCTTGGAGAAGCAACAACAGAAGCTCCATGGCTCCATTAACAGGACCAAACCGTAAGTTTTTTTTTTTTTCATCCTACAAAAATGGTATGCGGATTATATATACTTTTTTCTATTTTTTTTTTTTTTATTGTCTGGATTTATTATTGATTGCAGATTATTGAGAACTATTACATATGATTCTACCATGGACAATTCCTTCTGACCCTAATAGATTCACTACAGAAGTTAAAACCTAATATGACCCTATTTTGTTAATCAGATTATTTCTTTGATACATTTGCAGATAATTCTCTACAGAAGTTAAAACCTACTCTTGGAACGACTTTCACTGCAACCACATCTCTCTTGCTCATTCATATCTTGAAAATTTTTTAATTAGAAATTATGTACAAATTCTTCGATGGTATTTACTTGTTCTTTCGCAGAAAGTTGTGTCTTGTCACCGAGTGAGTTACAAAAAAAGAATAACATAATTTATAATAACCACATATATTCGTGATTTTTTACTTATTTTTTATAAACTAACATCGTGAATCCATGATCATGACTCAAAATTAGAAGAAAAGATGACCTTATTTAAAAAGAAGAAAAAAAAAAGTAAGAGCCACATTAGTAACTAAAATGCTATTGTTTTCAAAGAAATGTAATAAAGAACACTAAAGATGATGGCGCAGGGACTCGTCTATCCGATAATCTGGGGAGCAGTCAGAATAGCAAAGTTAGATTCATCCATCAATGAACAGATTATATGAAGGGATTATATTAGTTCTAGCTTATAGGACAAACTTATTTCATTAATTGATAATATTTGAACCTAGGTTTCATCACTTTGGGACCGTGCTACCAGAGTCCGAGTTTTGCCGTTGTATTTCTAAAAGGTTTATTTCCAAAACCAATGACACTCTAGATTAATTAGCCCACTGCAATGATCATGATCATCTGATCCCTCTGTATTTCCCTCTATGGTTCGTTCGGTTTTGGTGATAGGAGGAGACTTAAGAGTTTCTTGGTTCAACGGTTAAAACATATGGTCACGAATGATGAATAAATTTCAACGTTTTCAATTACCCCAAAACCGTTGAATTTTGTCGCGGGCCCCGTTTCACGCCGTATATGTCTAACATGGAAGGTTTAAGGACCACTGCTTATCAGCTTTACGAATTCAACATTTAGAGATTTTCAGAGAAACTTCAATTTCTTTTTAAATAAGTAAGATCTCGAATAAACGCCTAAAACACTGAGACAAAGAATTAGCAATAATTTTTTAAAAAATAAGACTATGTGACGAACGCTTGATATTGTATTAATTCGAATGATTTGCTGCATTATCAACGTCTTCTTTACTAAGAAATGAGACTACTTGCATATATTTTAAGGCCTTTCTTAAGGGTTTTGTTACGTGATTTCGTTTTTTTTTTAAAGGGTAAGAAACTGATTATCAAAAAAGCTATGTATTTTGGCTATAGATGAGTGTTAATGGTGCCTGCCTCGACCCCAGCCTACTGGCCTACTACAACTTGTCTACGTTATTATTTGAAAGGATTTAAACATAATACTAATACTGTATGAACAGAAGAAAAAAAATGGCTTTATGGCTTTCGATTTCCATATCTAGTTTTGTGACAATCAGAAAGTTTCCGAGAAACAGCACTTGCTGTTTAAATTGGTAAGAAACGAACAGATGTTTAAACACTAAAACAAAACTATAATCTCTTAAGGCAAAATGAAGCAGAGGAGTTTCTTATCAATCCTCTGTTTTGTTCTTCTAACCTTTGGTGTTACCTCTGTTTCAGCACAAACATGCATACAGAACCGTAAGAATTTCATACCCAACGGTACATACGATTCAAATCGCCGGCTCATCCTCTCTTCTCTTCCTTCCGATGCCGCGTCTCAAGATGGTTTCTACTACGGTTCCATTGGAGAAGAGCCGAATCGAGTCTACGCATTAGGGATGTGCATCCCAAGATCAACTCCAAGTGACTGTTCTGATTGTCTAAAGGGCGCGGCAGGCTGGTTGATACAGGATTGCGTCAACCAGACAGACGCATACTACTGGGCACTTGATCCAACGCTGTGCCTTGTTCGTTACTCCAACGTTACTTTCTCCGGATCAGCAGCTTATTGGGAAATTGAGTCACAATATTTGGTCTTGAACACTGCAACCATCGCCTCCGATCTGACAGAGTTCAAGAAAATATGGGAGGGATTGACACTTCGTATGATTGCTGCAGCCTCCGCAGCAAGAAGCACACCATCGTCCAGTGATAAATTATTACAAAGTTGATTATGCAAACTTGACAAAGTTCCAGAATATATACGTGTTGATGCAATGCACGCCAGATATATCCCCGAGTGATTGTGACAACTGTCTCCGACAAGGCGTACGTGAGTACCAGTCATGCTGTGGTAATAATACAGGAGGCTACGTTATGCGGCCAATCTGTTTTTTCCGGTGGCAGATTTTTACATTCTCTAAGGCTTTTGGTAACATTACCTTGGCTCCTCCTCCTCTTTCACCTCCTCCACTGCAACATCCTGTGGTCGCGTCACAACCACCTTCTGCAGACGATCGGGCCAATCCCAAGACTACAGACAATAGTAAGTCCTTGCAAATTTATGACTGAGAGTTCTGATACAAGATTCTGTCCAAAGGTTCAAAGATTATAATGTTATATGTCTTTAATTCTCCAGGCAGCGGAAATATGTCAATGAAAACTATTGTAGCAATTGTTGTGGTTGGTGTAGTCATCCTTAGCATTATCTTGGGACTTATTGCTCGCCCGTTTGCTCGGAAGGGAAAATCATATCAAGAAGTTGAACTTAATCAAAGTGAGTGTTGTTCATTTTTTTTAATTTCGCCTCTTATCTTTTAGCAAATATATAGTCTATGGAATCTCATTAAGACCATTTCTTACAACTGTAGCTGGTATTACATCTGCACGCTCCCTGCAATACAAATTTAGCACGATTGAAGCTGCAACAAATAATTTTTCAGAGAGCAAAAAACTTGGTCAAGGTGGATTTGGAGATGTTTTCAAGGTATCATTTCTTTAGCTACTTGTTTCTTTGCTTCCCTTGCCTATTACTTGGAGTCAAAGCAAGCTAGTTATATCATCTTATGGATGTTATTTGTAGGGTACGTTGCCTGATGGAAAAGAAATTGCAGTCAAGAGGTTGTCAAGAAAATCAGTACAAAGTAAGAAAGAGTTCAAGAATGAGGTTGTTCTTGTAGCGAAACTTCAGCATAGAAATCTTGTTAAGCTTCTCGGTTTTTCCGTCAAAGGAGAAGAAAGAGTCATAGTCTACGAGTTTTTTGCCTAACAGAAGTCTGGACTACATCCTCTTTGGTAAGAAAATAAACAAATGATTGGGTTATATATTCTCCTAAACCCTAGTTCTTGATCTCATTGTATAATGGGTCTATATGAGATGTGCAGACCCTAAAAAGCCAGGGGAGTAAGACTGGGAAAAGCGGTACAATATCATTGGAGGGATTGCTAGAGGGATTCTATATCTTCATCAATTCACAACCCACAATCATACATTGTGACCTCAAAGCGGCTAATATCCTCTTGGACGCTCATATGAACCCGAAAGTTGCAGATTTTGGGACAGCAAGGATCTTTGGGATGGACCAAAGTGTAGCTAACACAGAAAATCCTGCTGGAACTCCGTAAAATACTATTATCACCCTTATAGCTTATGAAACTTAAGTTTCAAGATTCTATTCTTGACCAAATGTACAATTAATCATGCAGGGGTTACATGCCCCAGGAATTACTACAAGAAAACATGGATTTGCCTACTGCAATTTGCGACTTAAAACTCAGTCGCTAAATTTAACGACTGAATTACGATTGTTTTGCTACTTAATAGCTACAAAAACAAAACAGTCGCAAAATAGACGCTAATTGGATACTAATTTATAATGTCTCATTTTAGTCGCCAATTTGCGACTAATTTGGAGACCGGTTTTGCAGTCGCCAAAAGTTGCGACTACGCAGCTACTATTTAGCGACCGATTTATTTAATTTGGGCCTTAAATCAAATTTGGTCCGTAAGAAAACGGCCCAAACCCAACTCGATCTCATATTTATCCTGCGAAAACCCTAATCCCTCATTTCTCTTCTTCCCCGAGAAAACCCTAGATCTCAATTGATCTCAATCGAGAACCCTAAATCTTCATACCGTTCTTGTTTCTCTTTTGTTGTTGATGGCCGGAGCAAAGAAAAGAGGAGGAGGAAGAAGAAACCCCTCAAATCGAACCGCTGGAACCTCACAACCGGTGAATCAAAGACCCGCGACTCNAAGACTGGGAAAAGCGGTACAATATCATTGGAGGGATTGCTAGAGGGATTCTATATCTTCATCAATTCACAACCCACAATCATACATTGTGACCTCAAAGCGGCTAATATCCTCTTGGACGCTCATATGAACCCGAAAGTTGCAGATTTTGGGACAGCAAGGATCTTTGGGATGGACCAAAGTGTAGCTAACACAGAAAATCCTGCTGGAACTCCGTAAAATACTATTATCACCCTTATAGCTTATGAAACTTAAGTTTCAAGATTCTATTCTTGACCAAATGTACAATTAATCATGCAGGGGTTACATGCCCCAGGAATTACTACAAGAAAACATGGATTTGCCTACTGCAATTTGCGACTTAAAACTCAGTCGCTAAATTTAACGACTGAATTACGATTGTTTTGCTACTTAATAGCTACAAAAACAAAACAGTCGCAAAATAGACGCTAATTGGATACTAATTTATAATGTCTCATTTTAGTCGCCAATTTGCGACTAATTTGGAGACCGGTTTTGCAGTCGCCAAAAGTTGCGACTATGCAGCTACTATTTAGCGACCGATTTATTTAATTTGGGCCTTAAATCAAATTTGGTCCATAAGAAAACGGCCCAAACCCAACTCGATCTCATATTTATCCTGCGAAAACCCTAATCCCTCATTTCTCTTCTTCTCCGAGAAAACCCTAGATCTCAATTGATCTCAAACGAGAACCCTAAATCTTCATACCGTTCTTGTTTCTCTTTTGTTGTTGATGGCCGGAGCAAAGAAAAGAGGAGGAGGAAGAAGAAACCCCTCAAATCGAACCGCTGGAACCTCACAACCGGCGAATCAAAGACCCGCGACTCTTCCCAGCCAATATGCCTTCACGCTGGCGAATCAGCGAGACCCAGAGACTGATTCTCAGGGAACTCCTGGTCCCAATCCCCCAGCCTCCAGCGAGACTGATGCCTCATTACGGAGACTATCCACCTCCGACAAACCTTTTCTAGAACTCGAGGAGTTTTCCAGGAGCATCCCCTTATGGCGAAGCTCCAATCAGGCGTCCTTTTCCTCAGCCTCTCGCCTCTACGACGGATCCACCAGAATTCTCGAGTCCACTTCGACAGTCTCCTCAAGTCTCGACTCTACCTCTACAGTCTCCGCTACCTCGACAGGCTCCTCACATCTCAAATCATCGTCCACCGTCTTCTCAACCTCAAGCTGGCTCTGGATCGCACCAAAGTTCTCAAGCGCAGAACTCGCATCAGGAAGAAGAAGACCAAGCTGATTCTGAGGATGACGGTGCAAGGGAATCACAACTCCCAGCTGATGTACTCGCTTCTTTACATGCCATGCTCATCCAGCCAAGCCGTGAGTTGTACACCACTGTCCTCTCTCCCACATTAGAGCGTGGAACTACTTGGTAAGGATTGTTTGTGTAGATTAGATTGATTAGAGTGATTAGAATTGAAAGGATTGTTTTATTGTTTTAGTAGGTTTGTTTCATTGGATTAGAAGGTTTGTTTAGAAGGTTTGTTGTTGATTATATTAGTAGGTTTGTTGTTGAGTAGATTAGTAGGTTTGTTGTTGTTGTCGATTTGTTGTTGAGTAGATTAGTAGGTTTGTTGTTGATTATAATTTAACTTTCGATTTGTTTGTGTTATAAGGTTTGGTAAGGACAAGGGAGTGATTACCCGAAAGATTACAAAAGTGTTTACAAACAAGTTTGATGGGCCATATTACAGTTGGGGTTGTGTTCCTACTGCAAGAAGAGAAAACTACTTCTTGGAATTCGCGGTAAACTTCTACTCCTTTCAATTTGATTTCTGTATTTATAGTTTGTTTTTTTGGATTGTTTGTATCACTAACACTAGTCATCTTTTGTAGAAAACACACACCTGGGATCCCTCACTAACCGGTGTCGTTCAAGAAAAGTTTTATACCATTTGTCAAAACCGTATGAAAGACATGGTTTCCAAGGCAGCAGCTCAGCGAGATGAAGCAAAACCGAGTTGGATTGAGAAAACTCTTTGGAAAGAAATGTGTGACTATTGGAACACAGAAGAAGCCATGGCAAAGAGTGCAACCACTTCAGCAGCTCGAATGTCTGACCGTAATGGTCTTGGCCCTCACAAGCATGTATCAGGGCCGAAGTCTTACTTGCAAATCAAACAAGAGATGGTGAGTTAATAAGTTTTCATTGTTTAATAAGTTACATCAGATGGTTCATTATCTAACCTTTTCATTGTCTAACTTTTCAGGAAGTGGAATTGGGAAGACCGCCAACTATTCCTGAAGTTTTCATTAGGACTCATACCAAAAAAGATGGGACTTTTGTGGATAAGAAGGCGCAAGCAGTTCATGAGGCATATAAGCAAAAAAGGGAAGCTAAGTTGGCTGCTCTAGACAATGACGACCAAGCTGATGGTACATCACGTCGATCGGAGCTATCTCACGAGGAGGATGATGAGCTCTTTCTTCAGGTAATGTTACTTCTTTCTAATATGCATCATTAACTTTCATTGGTAAGTAATGATGTTAACTTTTTCTCTGTTTTGTTATGCAGTCTACTTTCATAAACGATAGAGGAGCATACTTTGGGGTTGGAAGCCTAGGGAGTTTCATCAAGGGCAAGCGGAAGTTCCCTGAAATGTCTTCTACTTTCACAAGCCTGCAACAACAGCTTGAAGAAGCTAACCGCAAAATAGAGCAACAAGCAGCTCTACAAGCAGAGCGTGACGCAGAGGCTTCACGGGTTGCAGCTGAGGCTCTACGGGTTGCATCTGAGCAACAAGCAGAGATCTCACGCTTGGTGAGCTACCTCAAGACTAACCCAAACTATGTCGCCTTCCTCGAGTCTCAAAGCAATGACCCAAACCTCTTTGATGTTTAAGTTAGGTTCCTTCACTATCCCTCCTTTATGAAAACTTTTGTAATCTTGTGACTTTTGTAATCATTGTGACTTGTACTCTTGTTATGTTTGGATGTAAAATTAAACTTATGTGGTTGTTTAATTTAATGTTTGTTATGTTTTAGCTATAGTTTTCATAATCAGTTTTGTTATTACAAAATCCAATAATTCGTTTTTAATAGAATTTTTTAAAAAGCATGATAATTAAACAGTCGTAAAACAGTCACCAAAACGTACACAAAACAGTAACCAAAACAGTCGCAAATGAGTAACTAGATCAGTCGCTAAAGAGTTGCAAATTCAGTCGCAAATTTAGCGACTGTTTGGCGAGGGAAGAACGACCACAATTATCAGTCGCCAATTAGTAGCTTCGTGTCGACTATTTGGCGACTGATTATTTTAGCGACGCACTGTTTTGCGACTACGTAAGTCAGTCGCCAATCAGTCGTAACTAAGAAGTTTGCGACTGTTTAGTGACTATTTTTGTAGTCGGCAAATTCATGTTTTCTTGTAGTGAATATAGGGACGAAGGACAATTCTCAATGAAATCTGATGTGTATAGATACGGAGTCTTAGTTCTTGAGATTATATGTGGCAAGAGGAACACAAGCTTCTCATCTCCGGTTCATAATTTCGTCACATATGTGAGTACCTAAAAAGAGCAGTATAAATCTTATGATCCTATCTAACTATGGTTGTTATAACGGATTCATCTCTGAGCTGTGTTATAGGTCTGGAGGTTATGGAGAAGCGGGTTACCACTAAACCTTGTGGACCAAGCAATTGCAGAGAATTATAAGAGTGAAGAAGTAACAAGATGCGTCCACATTGCCCACCTCTGTGTTCAAGATGATCCAACAGATCGTCCCGACTTTTCGATAATCATGTCAATGCTCACTAGCAATTCCCTCATCTTACCTGTTCCTAAGCGACCTCCATCCCTCATTCCAGAAAGGCCCAACCAATCTACGAGGAGGTCCAATTCCCAAACCATGATTGATGATACTTGATCCTCGTTGAAGATGATGTTCCATTGGACTTGTTTGATGTTAAATAACCATATTTTTCTGTTATTTCAGTATAAACTGTAATGAAACTATTCAAAAGTTATGTATGTGTTAGTTGTGACTTTTGAGATACTCATCAAAAATTACGTACACTTTTAGCATTTTTTAGTTTCTACGTTCTTTAAGTAGCGCTCTTTGTTACAAAATCCTTGATCTGCATTTTTATCAATTTACTTCTTTAACCGGTCATCGCTAATTCAAGTTATACGGAAAGGTCTGTTAATTTTTTTCCTCAGTTCTTGTCAATGAGGTACTCTTGTTTATACAGCTCAACTCCCATTTCTTCTCTTCACTAATTACATGCCAACAAAGAAAATTCAGTTTTGACTAGGTGGGTGCCCGCCCTACGCGCGGGTTGCTGTTTTCGTTTGTGTTGTTTCTATTTTTTTGTTTCGTATTTTTGTATTTTAACATCTGTTGATGGAATCTTTTGTGTAGATCTTTAAATTATGTTTGTTTAGTAGGAATTGCCTCAACGAATATTTCATAAATTGCAATTGATGTTTGACGAGTAGTAGGATACCAATTTCTTCTTCTCGACAACTGCAAGAACAACAATAGCAAACACCTTCTTTCCAGCCACAACAGTTCCACCTGCAGCAGTTGGAACAACAACTACGACTACTAAATCAACAACTTGTACTACAACTGAATTTGATTTAAATGGGACATAAGTTATGGAATAGTAATTAGTCAAATCAGTTAATTTTATTGTGAATTTGGTTCATAATATTCCGTATAAAACTTTAGAAGTAACTAATATGACAATTGTGAAAATACTATTTTACATTTCTAAAATCATTTATTTATTTCTCTTTCCATAAGTTTTATAATTTGGTAAAGTGAAACTGTAATTATATAACTTAATCTAACCACATTTATTTTAAGAATTCTAGTTTGGCTGCTAAAAAACCCATAATTTTTTTCCCAAGTGAAAAAGTATTTAAATGTAAGTTAATAAAACACTATGTTATAAAATTTGTTGAATTATCTATATTTACATTTACGAAGTACATTTTGTTTTCTGACCTTTGAATTATACTTATTTACAAAGTTAATTCCTTAAAAATTGCACAAAAGACAAAAACAATTTCCTAAACTATCTCTACCAATTTTTGGTTAAAATTTCCTCAAACAATTTATATATTAAAAAATTTCTCACACTTAATAACATATTTAAAAAATATATATACAATATATTTATAATTTCCTTTAAAACTCTTAATTTGATAATAACCATACTGCTTAGTAGGAAGAATTTAAGTTTTTTTATTGGGTTATTAACTTCAATTTAAAAATGTAATTATTTTCTTATTGCGGGTTAAATCTAATTAAATGAATTATCTATAATATAATTTAATCTGTGGTATACCATTTTATGAGTTTTACGGATCTAATTATTTCACGGGTTATAACTAAAAATCTCCTAATTTATGGGATAAATTTAAAACTCACTTTATTGTTATAGATTGAATATAAGTATTTATTTTGAATTAGGTACTGTTGTGCGTCCAGTGGCTCGATCCAGATGGCTCGAGTGAGGTTGAGTAATGTGTGGTGAGGCTGGCTCAAGCGAGGTCGACTGGGTGGAGTGGAGGGGTGTTGGCTCGACCCAGAGTGGTGTTGGCTCGATCCAGAGTGGTGTTGGCTCGAGCTGGGTCTATACGCATCCACTAAAACGATGGTAACTCTTGCCCCACACCACCGATTGGCTTGAAATAAACGGTGTTGGAAAGATGACTCAGTTCCCTACAACTTTGATGAAGACGTCGAAAGCTAAATCCCACACGAGTGGAACGGCTCGAACAGGTGGCTCGATCGAGCGGATGAGACTGGCTCGAGAGAGGGGCTCGATCGGGGTTGTGAGATTGGCTCGAGAGAGGGTTCCAGGAGTGTTGTGAGATTGGCTCGAGAGACGGTTCCGGAAGTGTTGTGAGATTGGCTCGAGAGAGGGGCTCGATCGAGGTTGTGAGATTGGCTTGATAGAGGGAGTTTCGAACGTCGGCTGTCGAGCGGCTTGAGTGAGGGAGTTCGGAATGCGGCTCGACCGTGGATGTTGGAGCATGGCTCGAGCGTGTATGTTGGAGCGTGGCTCGAGCGTTGATGTTGGAGCGTGGCTCGAGCGTTGATGTTGGAGCATGGCTCGAGCGTTGAGGACATCCATTCCAGGCATGATGGATCGAGTGGGATACTGGTGCTTCTTCCTGGGAGTGCGTCCAAGTCGCATGTCGGTCGAGTCACATGACGTCCATTCCGAGCATGCTTGTTTGGGCCGCATGTCTCAATCTCCATTCGGTTCCAACAGTCTGGATATCTCCTAAACACCTGAAATAACTCCATTATGCAAGATGTATGCAGGACCAATGCAAAGACTACCTAGATATACATATTCTGCAAAATAGACTAAAAACAATGCAAAATAATGAGTTAAGAGAACAAAATGAATAACAAATGCATGATGAAAGAGTGTAAAATATATACATATCACCTGGTAACAACTTAACCTTGATGACTCACTACCTTGATTACCGCCTCAGCAACTTCGAGTATTTCTGAAGCTTCTAGATTTTCCACCTCATCAACACTTGTCAGCCTTTTTGGGCCTTGTTCCTTGTCTTGTATTGGTAAAAGATCGGAGCATGATGGGCCTCATATGTATCACCTAATCAAATAGCTGCTTATATTTGGTATATTTGGTCATCTGATCCAAGGCTTTGTTTTGTGCGCCTTTATTCAAAACATGTTGAATAAAATAGTTAATATCAAGGTCCTTGTTTTTAGTTCTATGAGGCATGGTGAAGGAACTTTATTCTTTAATCTACACATGCAATCCTATCAATCACTCCTTTTAACATTCATTAACAGAGAACCGTGAATCAAGCTATGCAATGTCGTCAAACTCATTTGGTTAAGGTAAAAGGTTAGAGACAAATGTGGTATCCTTCTCAAGTGGTTCCATTAATACATAACAAGGTTCTCTCTTGAAAAGAAGTTGAGCATAAGAGAAGGCTAAAGGTTGAAACCAACTGATATATACAAGAGTAGTATCCTGTCTACCCAAAGGTCCCAAGGAAACTTAGCTCTAACATTCTAACCCCGGAGTTGGTCCTTTCTCTACCCTTCATCAATATCTCTTCTCAAACCCATTCTCTTATTCTTTGGACTTAGTCTTAGGAGGAGGTCACTTATTATCATTCTAGCGGATTGGAAAATTATTTTTATCACTATGGTTCTCTTTCTTCTCTTCTAAGGACTCTAGACATCTTAAGCATTTTTACTTTCTTTTCTTTGTCTAAACTTTTTATTATATGCCCAGAACCAATATCTCTTTTTACTTTGCTCAACTCAAATCCTTTACTAGACTTGTAAAACGCACCCCCCTCCTAAAGACTGCTTACCCTTTTGCTTTCTCTTTTACTCTTCACTTTTCTGCACAAATCCCATCCTAATACCCAAAATCGAGTTCTCACCTAGCCATAGTAGTCCGGATAACGCAAACTATAACTACACAGGATCCTACTCTTGTCGGTTAAAACCTAACACTTTCTAACAAGCTCAACTCGGAAAATACCTGACACTCAAGAATACAATTGGCTTGAAAGAAGGGTTGGTTAAGGGTGCGGTGAACTGTTCCAAAGATGGGAATCAGCTACTTGGATTAACAAGGGTGGTAAAAAGGAGTAAGATAATCCAAGTATGTATATGGTATCTATGAGTTCAACTTCAATGCATAAAAAGATAATTGCAAGTCAGGATTAGGTTCAGGTAGATAGGGAATGATGTCAATTCAAAACATGCTTACAATTCCAAGTTCAATCAACATGCATCAAAGAACTAATAACAAGGGCCTTGATCATATCCTATTGAATTCAACATGCTAACAAGGTTATAACCATCATCAAACCCTATGCAAAATGCAACAACCCTATATGAATAGCACTAGACTCAATCCTAATATGCAAGTGCAAACTACATGAACACTCTGTTTTTGGGGAAATTTTCAAAAAAAAATTCGAATTTTTATGGTAATAATCAAAATGCAACAACCCTATATGAATAGCACTAGACTCAAACATGATATGATACAAAAATTTGAAATAAGAATCACAAAACACAACATCAGATACATCATCTCAAACCCTCCCCCAAACTTAAATTACACAATCTCCTGTGTAAGAAAAATCACAACAAAAACAATGCATGAATGAAATGGTATATACAAAGGAAAGGTGGGAGTATCTCAGTAGTAGAAGAAGGAGTCGGAGCTCGCCCAAGGAGTTGGTGCGTGATACTGACTATGTCCTTCACTTTGTTCGGTATCCGCGGGAGTGACCTTAAGGGGTTGGTCGACCTGCTGCTCAACCGCTTGCATGTACACGTTTGGTTACTCGTTGCACTGAATGTCTTCGAATCTGGACTCACCATGATCCGATACTAGCACAACCACCTCTGTGGCCTGATAATCCCCTTGATGTTCGATCTGCTGCTCAACTTCATGCATGCCATGATGTGGGCTCGAGCAAGTGTCGTGAGTGGCTCAAGAGAGGTAGTCAGTATGTGGCTCGATTTAGGCAGTCGGACCGTGGCTCGATTGACGCGGTGAGGAACGAGTAAGAGAACGTCGGTGCGAGTGTGCGATGAGAGTGGACAAAACTTTCTTTTCTCTGTATCCCCTATCTCTGTTGCCCATACTCCCCCTGAACACAAGAAAACTAAAAACACAAGGATCCTAAAAAATTATATTTACAATGATACCTTTGGAACTTCCTCCTAAGTGAGCTTGTTTAAACTCCTTGAGCTTGAGTTTGCATACTCCTTATGCTTTGGGAGGGTCATATAGAGGCTTTGGAGACCCCTCTAGAATGTTTGGTCTAGCCAGGTACTCTTTAACATCCTGCCCATGTTCAATAAGAAAAGATCTTCTCTTCTTCATTATCCCCAACCTCTGTCTTGCTTTTCTTGGAGAAGATATTTTAACTTTATCCTGGAGCTGCATGATTTGCCCTCTCATCTCCTCCAATATGGCTGTTATCTCCTTCATTGTATCCTTAAAATCTTGGTTGTTTGGGGTTCAGACAAACTGTCAAGCACGGGAGGACTTGTCTCTTGTGGTTGGTGATCAGAAAGCAGGTCTTGACGCTTAGGGAGGGTAACGATTGCACTTGAGTTGGAGAATGGTCAAGTGACACTTTGAGTTTTCTCTTTGGTTACCAAAACCTCTGTTTCTGCCTCATTCACACCCTCAAAGATGTCAAACCCATATTTCTGATCTTTCTCTTCAATCACGAAGGTCTGTCCATCAATAGTTGGTTTCTTCTTAGAATCCTTGATATCAAACTTAATCTTGAAGTTTTTACCCAGATTGAGATCAATCATCCCCTTCTTGACATCAATGACTACTCCAGCTGTAGCTAAGAAAGGTCTTTCCAGGATTAGTGGATCTTTAGGCTCTTCATCCATTCCTAGCACCACAAAGTCAGTAGGAATCTTAGCTTGTCCAATTTTGATGGGCAGGTTCTCTAATAGACCATGAGGCAATCTAGTAGGTCTATCAGCCAATGTTAAGCGGAGGTTGCATGACTTGTATTCGTTGAATCCTAGCCTCTGAGCTACAAAGAGTGGCATGAGGCTTACTGAAGCACCAAGGTCACAAAGGCACTTTTTGAAGGCCAATGGACCTAGAGAACAAGGCAAGGTGAAAGAACCAGGGTCATCTAGCTTCTTTGGGATAATCACCTTCTGAATAACAGCCTTGCATTCATGAATAACCCCACCTATGTCATGCACTACCCTCTCATCTTCCAGAGCCTTAGCTTGAGCTCATTTATCTATATCCTCCTTCTCTTTGGTCCTTTCTGTTACCAAATAGTTAAAAACTTTTGATATTGAGGTACAAGTGCAAATGCATCAAGCAAAGACATCCTAAGTTCAATCTCCTTGACTTGTTTTTCGAACAGAGCTTTATACTTCTCAGTAAGCTGCTTCTTAAACCTCACTGGAAATGGTAGAGGTGGCTTTTATAGTGGAGAAATGAATCTCACAGGTTTATCCTTGGGAGCAGGGGGTTCTTTAGTAGCTTCAGAATCAGATTGCTTGGCTGACTTAATTGGATCCTTGAGCACCTCTCGACATGATCATTTATCTGAATTTCTTCTTGAAGAAAATCCTCCCCATCTAAACTCTCAGTGTCATCAGTGAGCCGTACATCTAGAGCTTGGGTGGTGATGGCATGCATTGTAGCATAGTCCTTGGGGTTTTGAACTGCTTTTCCAGGTAGTTGGCTAGTTGTTGGGGTAGAAGTATAAACAGTCTTGCCTTCCATATACTTCATCTTGGAGTTAAGAGCTTCAAACTTGACATTTAGATCATTGTAAGAACCTTCCATCCGCTGACTGAGTTCAGCAAACTTCTTAGCAGTATCTAGAGAACTACTAGCTTGGCCTTGAAGAAGTTGTTGTAGCATGTGCTTCATTTCTTGATCTGGAGCTTGGTAGGTCATAACTCTCTAATTTACATGTTTTTAGCATCCTTTTTTGTCCATATTTTGCATTGTTCATACCCTTAACTTAGCATTTTTAGGTAATTTATTGTAGGAATTCACTTTTAGGCCATTTAGGGTGTTGCATTTTTGCATTTGCATGTTTTGGATGAAAACAGGTGCTTAAGGGCCTAAAATGGGGAAAAACGAGGACAAACCCGAGCATGTACCCGAAGGAGCCATCAAGCTGGAAGAACAAGTCCGAACCCCAACACGATCGAGGAGGATTCAAGAGCCGGAAGAACAACCCGAAGATCTACCCGAGGAGTAACCTGACTTCATCCTTGTGTACCCCATCGAGTAGACCATCGGGCAGGTCTGGGAAGATAGGTCAAAGGGGTTTCCATATATAAACCCCCTCCTCTCCTTCCTCGCAAACAAGCACGCCGCAGACCCTCAAACCAGGGAGCGAGAGCTTCTGTGAGAGAACTGAGCGACTCAAACACCTTTCCCTTTTGTTTTAGATTTTATTTCATAACTTTTTATCATTTCATTAGATTTTTATCTTGTACTCTTATCCCTCTACTTTATCGTTTAATATACTGCAATTTTCGTTCTTATTTGTTGTTATGTTACTTGATACGATTTCCGAGTAGTGTAGTAAAGTTTCTAGGGATGGGATAGATGATTTTGTGTTCTTGATCGATTAGGATGTCTTAGTTGATTGTATATGTTTGATAGATTTCCTTCTAGATTGGTGTTCTTAATGCTGTCAACAAACCGAGAGGGTGAGATTAGATCTAAGGTGTTTTACCACCGAGAGGTGTAGATGAGATGCTTGAATCAACCAATGCTAGAGGTTTACTCACTTAGCCTAAGAGATTAGATGAGTGAAACGACCGACCTTTTTGTTTTTTTAATAAATAATAATAATATAAACTACAACTAGTGGTCCCATACCCACTAGCCATCTAACCACAAACACATTCAACAGCGGAATTTACCAACCAATATTCAATAATAATCCAATAATAATTTATAACCATATTCCAACGTAATCAATATCCAAAACAATAGAAATCATAGAACCAACAACCTAGCAATGTTCTAATGACCCAACTCTAGCAACCTACCAATGCCAGACAACATAAAACCGAGTCCCTAGAATATCCTCATCTTCATTGCCTTGATTCCACGATCACACTTTGCCTTTACCTGCACCACAAACACATATTGCAATGCATGAGTATTTTATAAACACTCAGTAAGGCAATCCTCCCATCTACTGGGCTATACACACAAGCAATAGAGTATCAATAACCATCACATAGCAATCAACAAACGACATTAACAACTAGGACTTAGCATCGACCGATGCCACACATGCATCGACCGATGCCAAACAGGGAAGCATCGATCGACACAGAAGCTGCATCGACCGATGCAAGTGTAACTTGCATCGACCGATACCCAGTCTGGATCGACCAACGCATGCTCGACGTAACACGAAAACCCTAGAGTTTTACCTGCCGTCCTCGCACTTGCATCGACCGATGCAAGATATGCATCGATCGACGCAACGTCGAGCACCGTGATTTTCCCCGAAGCTTCTCGCCGGATCTTTGTTCCTACAACCACAAAACTTGATCCCAAGCCACAAGAAAGCTTCCTAACGTCCATAGCAACAATCTAATACGTCTAACAACACACAACAAGCAGATTAATCGATTCTCTAGCTTAGATAAGCCATGGTCCTGCACTTACCTTTACCACAGAAGAAACTAAACCTCAAACAATCAAGAACACGCTCCCAGGAAGCTCCTACAACGATCCCAGCTACAGATCTCTACAGAAACGCCCCAAATCTCCAAGAAATCACCAAGAACTTTCAAGAACTCTTTCTCCCTTCTCTTTCACGTCTAACAAGAGCCTCAATTACTATCTCTTTGGTCAGTGGAATAATAATAATCATCTTTCTATTTTGATGAGTTTCTATATGATGTTCTTTGATTAAAATGTATAATTAAGTAGCTAATGACTAGTTCTGTATGTGAAGACCCTACAAAGAAAGGGCAGTTAGACTGGACAAAACGGTACAACATTATTCGGGGAATCACTCGAGGAGTACTATATCTGCATCAAGACTCACGGCTCAGAATCATACATCGTGACCTCAAAGCTGGCAATATTCTCCTAGATGTCGATATGAACCCAAAAGTTGCTGATTTTGGAATGGCGAGAATTTTTGGGATGGACCAAAGTGCAGCTAATACAAAGAGAATAACTGGGACACGGTATTTGCATATTACCCTTTATATGGCATATGGATTGAAGCTTCAATAATCTTTTCATCCGCAGAAATGTACTTAATTTAATTAGCTTGTGTTCTATTCTTGCAGTGGTTACATGCCCCCAGAATATTTGATGCATGGCCGATTCTCAACAAAATCTGATGTCTATAGTTTCGGCGTCTTAGTTCTTGAGATTATATGTGGTCGAAATAACAGATTTGTCCACCAGTCAGACACAACAGTTGAGAATTTGGTCACATACGTGAGTACCAAAGAAGAAACTATGTTTTTGATTGATGATGAAACAATTGATTAATTAGCCAACAATATGATAAAATTGTGGTATGTTCTTGATTGATGATTAAATTATGTTACAGGCATGGAGGTTGTGGAGAAACAAGTCACTAATAGACCTAGTGGATCCAACCATTTCAGATAATTGTCAAATGGAAGAGGTGACAAGATGCATCCACATTGCTCTGCTATGTGTTCAACACAATCCCACAGATCGCCCTAGCTTGTCGACAATCCACATGATGCTCACTCACAATTCCCTTCAGTTACCTGATCCTCAACAACCTGGATTCTTCTATCCAAATAGACGCAACCAAGAACGAGATGGTCTGGAGTCTATCCAGTCCAGGAACAGGGTTATTTCCCACACTATCAATGATGTAACTGTTACAGATCTTGATCCTCGTTGAAGTTGGAACTGTTTGACATAAACCATGCTTTAGGTATTCCATTTTTTTTACAGCTATAAGTTCCATTGAAACGGTTATGTGAGATATGTGACCTTATATATAGTCAATCAAAGTTTACAGACGAAGTCTTCTACCTTTGCTACAATGTAATATCAGCTCTCTCTTTTAATTTTTCCAAATTGTATTTATGATCAATAACCAAGGGATTCTTGACGTATAATATCAAACCGGTTTGTTGACTTAACCAGTCCTATATCTTAGGCCATTTTTTATTAATGTTTCTCGATGAAGAAGTAAGTGTCTTGCTTATCTATTGCTTTTCAGTACTTGTGTCATTTGTGACTTGAATATTGGTTCCACTTTGTTCCGCACGGTCCTCACAACGTGTATTTATGGGTTAGGCTTTTCTCTCATGGCCAGTCTAGTCCTGACAACCTGTATTTGTTTATGGGTGCCGCGTGATTCGTTGACCTATTTTTCATTTAGAAAAAAATAACGTTCTCAAGAAGAAGATATTTTAAAGACATTGATGGAGAGGCTGCCTTTGATTGTCTTCCTTACTTCACATTTGTTTATATCTGGTAAGATATATTTTTATGGGTTTGTTGTTGTTAATTGTTGTGTTTCTAACCTAATGTTTTGTTGACAGGAGTGTTGTCAATGAGTATACTTACCGTCGAAAACAAATGCAATAACACAGTTTGGCCGGTAATCTTCTCATGGGATTCACATATCTCCACCACCGGCTTCGCTCTTAGAAGCGGGGAAGCTCGTGCCCTACTCGCACCGTCTTCCTGGTACGGTCTTATCTCCGCTAGGGAAAATTGATGTGCTCCATAAACTCAACAGGAAAATTCTCTTGCCTCACAGGAGACTGTGAATCTGGAAAAATCGAGTGTCCTGGTACATACGATTGGTCTCCAGTGACATATGCCTACTTTATAATCGATAAAGGAGGAATCGACAGCTACTTCATCAGTGTCGCGCACGGTTACAACCTTCCATTAATGGTCATCCCATCGTCACAGAGTAGCCGACGGACATGTATCAGCTCAGGTTGTGTGGTTGACTTGAACAAGACTTGTCCAAATGATCTAAAGACACTGGTCGAGGGAAAACCAATCGCGTGCTGATAGATTTGATGAGAGCAAGAACACAAAGGTGTTTAGGAAGAATTATATTAGACTCTCATAATTTCAATGATACAATATACATTCTCTTATATAGAGATTTAGTTTCCTATTTTAAGATATATATAAATGTAAATAATACATTAGAGATAAATATTAACATTCCTAAACTATATATTCTAAATCTTCATGTATTCCATATTCTTGGACAATCATCTCGACCGTCGATCTCTTGGTTTGATCTCCGGTTCTCCATATCCCAATACCCCCCGGCAAGCTCATACGTGGTAACACGTGTGAGATTGGACAAGTCTTCATAATAACGGCTTTATACCCGGC
>NC_025696.1:10036784-10037731 GCF_000633955.1 Camelina sativa
AAATAAGAAAAATAAATAGAAAATCATAGAAGCGGAAGCAAACAAAATTCTAACCCATAAGAATAGAGATCCACATGATCGACCGCTCTGATACCATGATAGATTTGATGAGAGCAAGAACACAAAGGTGTTTAGGAAGAATTATATTAGACTCTCATAATTTCAATGATACAATATACATTCTTTTATATAGAGATTTAGTTTCCTATTATAAGATATATATAAATGTAAATAATACATCAGAGATAAATATTAACATTCCTAAACTATATATTCTAAATCTTCATGTATTCCATATTCTTGGACAATCATCTCGACCGTCGATCTCTTGGTTTGATCTCCGGTTTTCCATATCCCAATACGTGCACTAGTCCGTGCCACGAATTCAAGACAGATGAGAACTGTTGCACCGGTGACTTTGAGTCAAAGCAAAAATGCAAGCCGACAGTTTACACGCAGAACTTCGAGCGCGCTTGCCCATCCACACGAAAATAGTAACAACACCTTCGTATGCCCTAACTCAACTGACTTCACCATCACGTTTTGCCCATCCTCCAATATTCCAGAAAACACCAGGTAAATTCCCGTAAATATCCCTCTCCCTTCCTTTTATTTTCTAGTATATATTTTGCTGGAGTTGATTTCGTCAAACATCACATAATTCCAATTTTCGATTTTAGAGCTTACCTTACTTAAGTCATAGGAATTGGATCAAATCTCTAATAATCAATCATATATACTTAGAACAAAAGTTACATGTAGTAACCAAGATCTAAGCCCAGCCAATACTAATTTCATATCTACGATTTCCAACATCTGCAAGTCTGGAACCAATGAATGCATAATTACAAATTTCTTTTTAAACACACGGAGTATGCTGAAAGCTAATATATGTCATTATTTCATTTGCTTGGAGAAGCAACAACAGAAGCTCCATGGCTCCATTA
>NC_025696.1:10038639-10060925 GCF_000633955.1 Camelina sativa
TAATAATCAATCATATATACTTAGAACAAAAGTTACATGTAGTAACCAAGATCTAAGCCCAGCCAATACTAATTTCATATCTACGATTTCCAACATCTGCAAGTCTGGAACCAATGAATGCATAATTACAAATTTCTTTTTAAACACACGGAGTATGCTGAAAGCTAATATATGTCATTATTTCATTTGCTTGGAGAAGCAACAACAGAAGCTCCATGGCTCCATTAGCAGAACCAAACCGTAAGTTTTTTTTTTTTTCATCCTACAAAAATGGTATGCGGATTATATATATTTTTCTATTTTGTTAATCAGATTATTGCTTTGATACATTTGCAGATAATTCTCTACAGAAGTTAAAACCTACTCTTGGTACGACCTTCACTGCAACCACATCTCTCTTGCTCATTCATATCTTGAAATTTTTTTAATTAGAAATTATGTACAAATTCTTCGATGGTATTTACTTGTTCTTTCGCAGAAAGTTGTGTCTTGTCACCGAGTGAGTTACAAAAAAGATCAACATAATTTATAATAACCACATATATTCGTGATTTTTTATTTATTTTTTATAAACTATCATCGTGAATCCATGATCATGACTCAAAATTAGAAGAAAAGATGACCTTATTTAAAAAGTAGAAAAAAAAAAGTAAGAGCCACATTAGTAACTAAAAGGGAAAAAAGCTTTTAAATACCCCATCTATTTTTTCTTTGGAAGATTAATACCTGGTCTTTTTCGGTTGGAAGTTTAATACATGATCTATTATTTGTTGTTCAATAAAATGTTGGTTTATATTTGTGTTGGTTGAATAGTATCCCGTGGTCAACAGCCGTTAAGGATCGTGACAGAATCACTAACTATGGTTAAAAATTAACAACACGTGGTTAATTAAACCCTCTGAAAGACACTGTTGCCCTTCACTCTTCACTCTTGTTTTTTCCCAATTCGCGAAGCCCTTGATAGAGAACCCTAAGTCAATTATTGTTTTCCTCTTCTCTTTCTGGGTTAATCGTAATAATGATGGGCCAAAGTTCAGGGTCTGATGCAAATTCGAGTCGGATCTGGGGTCCTCTTTGCTGCAATTGTGGTAGAGCTACGACGCTTGCAAAGTCTTGGACAAATGAGAATCCGGGTAGAAGATTCTTTAAGTGTGTTGTTCATGGTTTTGCAAAGTGGGCAGATGAAGAAAGGCCATACGGTTGGCAGAAGATGAGCTTACTGGAGGCTTGTAAGTAGCTTGCCAGACAGTTGTTTGTAAACGTCTATCAATATAGCTACAAAATTAAAAATCCCATCAGTTCATAATGTATAAGACATTCAAGTAATGATCCGAAATGATGACCACTCTAACTTACTCTTCTGGATCGCGGTTATGTTCAGTGATGACATAAATGGCATGCGGACAGGGTATGCCTGTGAGATTCCATTGGTTGCAAGCACATTCTCTACGGAGGAGATTGACACAGTAACTACCACTTCCCTCTAAGACCTCGTATTTGTGCTCACCACTTTTGAGGACTGAACAAAACTTGGAAGATCTACGATTTGCATCTAGTATTAGCAATACCTTTGGTGGGAACCGACCTTTGCATTTTTGTGTCTTCGCAGCTAGCTTACTATTACGCTTCATTGCTATTCTTCTGACTTCCTCGAGCATGTTTAACACCGGCAACTTCCTAACATCCTCACAGCTAGAGTGATAACTGAAGAAGGCTCTGCACCATGTCTTGGGATCTGTTTTCAGCAAATCCTCACAAGCAAGTGGATCATATTTTCTCAAAGCTGCAATGTTATACATGTAGTCCCCTTCTGTTCCACTGTATGCAATAGCCCAGAAGAAACCTTCATGAACATAATCACCATGTGTCTTCCTCCAGTTGACAAATATGTGTCGAGCACAATGCCTATGTTCCGCTTTTGGAAGCAACGCACCAACAGCATTGATCAAACCCTTCTGCTTATCAGACATAATAGTAAGCCCATCCCCTAACTCCAAAAGCAAATCCTTCTTCAGCTTCTCAACGAACCAAGTCCATGAATCAGTGTCTTCCACTCTAACTATTGCCCAAGCAATAGGATAAATTCGGTTGTCTGCATCCCTACCAACAGCTGCAACATCGCCTCTAAAGTGTATATTGAGTTTCAGATTTTCGCAACTGCACAATGAAAACTAAGTGATTAACCTTCTAACAAGATGATCGATTTTGAGAAAAAACGACAACGATTGGATTAAGAGACAACAATACGCAGAGATTATCAATCGATTAAGACAACAATTCGCAGATAATCAAACGATTAAGAGACAAAACCCCAACCCAGATAATTCTTAACGAGAACAACATGACGAAAACCCAGATAATCAAACGATTCGATTACATACCTCATCTCAACAATTCGCAGAGGGATCCCAATTCGCAGATAATCAAACGCCCAGATTCATCGAAGAGGTAGAGAAGAGGAAGAACAAAATTGAGTTAGGGTTTTCAATTTGGGGTTTCGCGATTTAGGTTAGAGGTTTACGAATTGGGGAAAAACAAGAGTGAAGGGCAACAGTGACTTTCAGTGGGTTTAATTACCCACGTGTTATTAATTTTTAACCATGGTTAGTGGTTCTTTCACGACCCTTAATGGCTGTTGACCACGGGATACTATTCAACCAACACAAATATAAACCAATATTTTATTGAACAACAAAAAATAGATCAGGTATTAAACTTCCAACCGAAAAAGACTAGGTATTAATCTTCCAAAGAAAAAATAGATGGGGTATTTAAAAGCTTTTTTCCCGTAACTAAAATGCTATTGTTTTCAAAGAAATGTAATAAAGAACACTAAAGATGATGGCGCAGGGACTCGTCTATCCGATAATCTGGGGAGCAGTCAGAATAGCAAAGTTAGATTCATCCATCAATGAACAGATTATATGAAGGGATTATATTAGTTCTAGCTTATAGGACAAACTTATTTCATTAATTGATAATATTTGAACCTAGGTTTCATCACTTTGGGACCGTGTTACCAGAGTCCGAGTTTTGCCGTTGTATTTCTAAAAGGTTTATTTCCAAAACCAATGAAACTCTAGATTAATTAGCCCCCTGCAATGATCATGATCATCTGATCCCTCTGTATTTGCCTCTATGGTTCGTTCCGTTTTGGTGATAGAAGACTTGAGAGTTTCTTGGTTCAACGGTTTTAACGTTTTGCCGTGATATGGTCACGAATGATGATTAAATTTCAACGTTTTCAATTACCCCAAAGCCGTTGAATTTTGTCGCGGGCCCCCGTTTCACGCCGTATATGTCTAACATGGAAGGTTAAAGGACCACTGCTTATCAGCTTTACGAATTCAACATTTAGAGATTTTCAGAGAAACTTCAATTTCTTTTTAAATAAGTAAGATCTCGAATAAACGCCTAAAACACTGAGACAAAGAATTAGCAATAATTTTTTAAAAAATAAGACTATGTGACGAACGCTTGATATTGTATTAATTCGAATGATTTGCTGCATTATCAACGTCTTCTTTACTAAGAAATGAGACTACTTGCATATATATATACTAGAAATAGGCTCGCGCGCATCGCGATATATATTTTATTTTATTTTTATTAATTATGATATATCTTAAATTTAGAAATATATTTTTGAGTGTTTATTTTTATGAAATTATTTTTAAAAATGTTTATTATGTGTTCCTTTATTATAAAGGCTTTAGATATATGGTTTTTAATGTTTGGGCGCAAAATAAAATAAACAAAACATATCGAATTTTTTTTGATTGAAGTAATTAAATCCCTCAAAGTTTTGTTGTTTTGAATTTTATTGTTTTGTGATAAATTGTTAGGTTCTTAGAGCATCTCTAGCCCCACTCTATTTTAAAGTCAATACTTTGTTATAGAGTAACATTTGCTCTAACCCTACTCTATATCTTACTCTAAATATAATAAATGGTAGGATTACTCTATATGCAATTTTAATTTTTTACACTTACTCTATTTTAGAGTATACAATAGATTGATATATTGAAAAAATCAATGCTCTGTTTTAGAATAAAAAATAGAATATATATTGGAGATAGTCGTAGTACACATGAGGTTTGTGTAGAGACCATATATTAGGCATTCGAAACAAAACTGAGTATTTGAAAATAGTTTACAAAAATGAAAATTATTATCAAAACTCAGTAAATCTGAAAATAAATAAATAAAAATTATGTTTTAGGCTCAATCGTAAAGAAAAATAATTGATAAATATTTATCTTTTTGCGAGTGGTTCTACAACTTTATATATTCTTTAACTCAATCTTAATATTTGATTTTCTTCTTGACTCCACAATATGTTGCTACAGTTTGATTTTCTTCAGTTAGCCTCCTAACATCTTGTGAATTAGTAACTCTATATGAATGTTTAAAATGTGTTATACTTCTATGATGATGAGTTATTTCTCGGTCCTTGTCTCTATTCTTATTCATTATGTTCTTTTAATGTCAAAAAAGAACTCTCCAATACGTCAATTGGTGTAGATCATGGAAGGGAAGACAAAATCAGAAAAATTGATATCAACAACATACATTCCATTTATTTTTCTGACATAACTTCATTTCTAATTTATTTTAACTTACATCTAAATTTTTATTTTAATTAACTATATTTAAACTTATAATATCTATATGTTGAATTTTCCATCAGATTTTGATGATTTTATAATAAGATATGTGAGAACAAAAATCAGACCGACTAAAATTCATCCAATCAATAAATGAATTCTAAAACCTGAATTTTGTACTATACTAATGAGATTATGAATCTAGACAATATGTTTTACAAGGTAACATAAGAATCACCAATGATTATTTTGAATAATTAATAAGTGTACTCACGATTTATCATATGCTCAAGTGTTTACTCTCTAATCTTGTAATCATCCTTGATATTAAAAAATTGGAATAATGCATGTTAAAATATGGCTAACGTCATAAAAATTTATGAAATATCTTATACTATATCTCGCATCAAATTTTGAATAAAATTCATGAAAAGAAAAGTGTGTCAAAATTAAATGTTTTTTAGATTCGATATATTATCTCTATTTTCTAATCATTTAAAAATCAATACTATAATTACCATTAAATTATTTTGTAAACTATTGTTTTCTATTATTTCATGGGGTGATTAAGCAATTCTGTTATTTTTATTTTCTTTTAGTACATATGTTTTAAAGAGAGTCAAAATATAACTTATAGAATAATAAATATAGTTTAATTTTATCTGGATACAATGTGATTTTTTAGATATATTAGAACATATATATTTTTTAATTATTCTGTCATAACTAATTTGGCTTCAATTTTTATTTTAAAAGTATTAAATCTTTTTTTGCTTTAATTTGTTTAATCAGTAGTTTTATTTTTAGGTTATATGGTATATGCTTTATTAGGAAATATATTATATGTTAAAACTAAAGGTTATGTTATGATACCATTAATGATATATATATTTTTTAATACATATGTTTTAAAGATAGTCAAACGGTAACTTATAGAATATTAAATACAATTTAATTTTATTTGATTTTTGTCTTTAATACAATATATATGATTATTGACTACAATGTGATTTTAAAAATATATTAGTACATATTCTATATTTTTAAATTTGTCTATCATAAATGAACTTGGTTTCAATTTTTACTTTAAAAGTATGAAAATTTTGTTTGTTTTAATTGGTTTGATTAGTAGCTTTTCTTTTTAAAGTTATATGGTATATGGTTTCATTAGGAAATATTTTATATGTTTAAACTAAAAAGTTGGAAGAAATATATTTTTGTAACAATGTGAATTTTTTAAAACAAACTATCCACTATATAAGGTCATCTGCATTGGGCCAACACCTTGGGTGTGCTTAGCCTCTTTAAAATCGAAAATATAGGGAATAGTGGCCGAAGAACATGTTGTTGGGTCTTCATGTAGAACTGATTTTGGGCCAGTTCCAGCCTGACGTGGCAACCCGTGAATGGATATGATTTTTTGCAAAGGAGAAAACAGTTCATTTCTCCATTTGTTCGAAATTGCTGCTAGGGCTTTCGAACATCAAAATTTGGTATTGTATTTTGAATTTTAGTATAAGTTTTTTAAGTTTGCAGTTTAAATGTTATTTTTTAGAGTTATTAAAATTATAATATGTTTTAGATTATTATATTATTAAATCTTATAATCTTAAACATGTTCTCCCAATAACCAACTTCTAAAACAAAAGATCTAAACTACTAATCTTATATTATTTTAATAATATTTTTACTCTAAGAACACCCAAAATAGTTCTCCCAATACAGATGTCATAAGATATAAATAAATAAAAAGGTATATAAAAATATTTAATTTCAGATTAATTAGTGAGAGAGACATGTGTCACAAATATAAAGCGCCAAGTGTCGCATTGGCAGGCAATGTTAGAAAAAACATTCTCATATTATATAAGATAAGATATGTATATATATATATATATATATATATTTTTTTTTTTTATGGCCTAATCCTTACCCGTCATTTACTTGCATATATTTTAAGGCCTTTCTTAAGGGTAAGAAACTGATTATCGAAAAAGCTATGTATTTTGGCTACAGATGAGTGTTAATGGTGCCTGCCTCGACCCCAGCCTACTGGCCTACTACAACTTGTCTACGTTATTATTTGAAAGGATTTAAACATAATACTAATACTGTATGAACAGAAGAAAAAAATGGCTTTATGGCTTTCGATTTCCATATATTAGATTTCTTAAGGGTTTTGTGACAATCAGAAAGTTTCCGAGAAACAGCACTTGCTGTTTAAATTGGTAAGAAACGAACAGATGTTTAAACACTAAAACAAAACTATAATCTCTTAAGGCAAAATGAAGCAGAGGAGTTTCTTATCAATCCTCTGTTTTGTTCTTCTAACCTTTGGTGTTACCTCAGTTTCAGCACAAACATGCATACAGAACCGTAAGAATTTCATACCCAACGGCACATACGATTCAAATCGCCGTCTCATCCTCTCTTCTCTTCCTTCCGATGCCGCGTCTCAAGATGGTTTCTACTACGGTTCCATTGGAGAAGAGCCGAATCGAGTCTACGCATTAGGGATGTGCATCCCAAGATCAACTCCAAGTGACTGTTCTGATTGTCTAAAGGGCGCGGCAGGCTGGTTGATACAGGATTGCGTCAACCAGACAGACGCATATTATTGGGCACTTGATCCAACGCTGTGCCTTGTGCGTTACTCCAACGTTTCTTTCTCAGGATCTGCAGCTTATTGGGAAATTGAATCTCAGTATTTGGTCTTGAACACTGCAACCATCGCCTCTGATCTGACAGATTTCAAGACAATATGGGAAGGATTGACACTTCGTATGATTGCTGCAACCTCCGCAGCAAGAAGCACACCATCGTCCAGTAATAACTATTACAAAGTTGATTTTGCAAACTTGACAAAATTCCAGAATATATACGCGTTGATGCAATGCACACCAGATATATCCCCGAGTGATTGTGACAACTGTCTGCGACAAGGCGTACGTGAGTACCAGTCATGCTGTGGTAATAACACAGGAGGCTATGTTATGCGGCCAATCTGCTTTTTCCGGTGGCAGCTTTTTACATTCTCTAAGGCTTTTGGTAACATTACCTTGGCTCCTCCTCCTTATCCTCCTCTTTCTGCTCCTCCACTGCAACGTCCTGTGGTTGCGTCACAACCACCTTCTGCAGACGATCGGGCCAATCCCAAGACTACAGACAATAGTAAGTCCTTGCAAATTTATGACTGAGAGTTCTGATACAAGACTTTGTCCAAAGGTTCAAAGATTATAATGTTACATGTTTTTAATTCTCCAGGCAGCGTAAATATGTCAATGAAAATTATTGTAGCAATTGTTGTGGTTGGTGTAGTCATCCTTAGCATATTTTTGGGACTTATTGCTCGCCCGTTTGCTCGGAAGGGAAAATCATATCAAGAAGTTGAACTTAATCAAAGTAAGTGTTGTTCATTTTTTTTTTAATTTGGCCTCTTATCTTTTAGCAAATATATAGTCTATGGAATCTAATTAAGACCATTTATTACAACTGTAGCTGGTATTACATCTGTACGCTCTCTGCAATACAAATTTAGCACGATTGAAGCTGCAACAAATAATTTTTCAGAGAGCAAAAAACTTGGTCAAGGTGGATTTGGAGATGTTTTCAAGGTATCATTTCTTTAGCTACTTGTTTCCTGCTTCCCTTGCCTATTACTTGGAATCAAAGCAAGCTGGTTATATAATCTTATTGATGTTATTTGTAGGGTACGTTGCCTGATGGAAAAGAAATTGCTGTCAAGAGGTTGTCAAGAACGTCAGTACAAAGTAAGAAAGAGTTCAAGAATGAGGTTGTTCTTGTAGCGAAACTTCAGCATAGAAATCTTGTTAAGCTTCTCGGTTTTTCCGTCAAAGGAGAAGAAAGGGTCATAGCCTACGAGTTTTTTCCTAACAGAAGTCTGGACTACATCCTCTTTGGTAAGAATATAAACAAATGATTGGGTTATATATATTCTCCTAAACCCTAATTCTTGATCTCATTGTATAATGGGTCTATATGAGATGTGCAGACCCTAAAAAGCAAGGGGAGTTAGACTGGGAAAAGCGGTACAAGATCATTGGAGGGATTGCTAGAGGGATTTTATATCTCCATCAAGATTCACAACCCACAATCATACATCGTGACCTCAAAGCGGCTAACATCCTCTTGGACGCTCATATGAACCCGAAAGTTGCAGATTTTGGGACGGCAAGGATCTTTGGGATGGACCAAAGTGTAGCTAACACAGAGAATCCAGCTGGAACTCTGTAAAATACTCTTATTACCCTTGATGGCTTATGAACTTAAGTTTCAAAAAAAATTTCTTGACCAAATGTACAATTAATCTTGCAGCGGTTACATGCCCCCAGAATATAGGGACCAAAGACAATTCTCAATGAAATCTGATGTGTATAGCTACGGAGTCTTAGTTCTTGAGATTATATGCGGCAAGAGGAACACAAGCTTCTCATCTCCGGTTCATAATTTCGTCACATATGTAAGTACCTAAAAAGAACAGTAGAAATCTTATGATCCTATATCTAACTATGGTTGTGACTGTAAAGTTCTGATTGATCTCTGAGCTGTGTTATAGGTCTGGAGGTTATGGAGAAGCGGGTCACCACTAAACCTTGTGGACCAAGCAATTTCAGAGAATTATAAGAGTGAAGAAGTAACAAGATGCATCCACATTGCCCTCCTATGTGTTCAAGATGATCCCACAGATCGTCCCGACTTTTCGATAATCATGTCGATGCTCACTAGCAATTCCCTCATATTACCTGTTCCTAAGCGACCTCCATTCCTCATTCCAGATAGGCCCAACCAGGGCCGGCCCGAAGGTCTGTGACGCCAAAGCAAACTTATGTAAATTTATCCAAACGTCCACTTGTAACCTTAATCTCATCACCTCTCTCATGCTTTTCTACATGTTTATCCTCAAACAGTCAAACTGCTCCCTTTTTGTTAAGTTTCACATACAATGAAAAAGTAACACTATAGGAAAAAAAATATACATGGGAACAGGGGAAGAATGATAAACGGCAGAGATTGGCGAGATATAGGAGATTAGGAGACGGGAAGAAGAAGAGAAAAGTCAAAAAAAATAAAAAAAATTTGGATTTTTTTTTGTTTTTTCGGTTTTGTTTACTATAATATTTAGAAATTTTTATAAAACAAAATACTTTGGATTAGACAAAATAGGGCAAAATTCGATTGGATTTAACGTTAGGGTGGTTTGAACACAATAGAGAAAAAATTAAAGTAGAAAACCACTTCACTAAGGTTGTGAATGGTTGCAGCGGTTGGGGTGGATAAATCCATCTGCGGATCAAACCGCTTTTTGTTTACCATTCATTGTGTTTAGTCCGCAGTAGTGCGGTTTACAGAAAATAGAAACAAGACCGCAGCAGACCAACTGCGGACCGTTTTTCCCTACAAATAGAGTTGGACCGCAGCGGTCTGCTGTCCACACTTAAAACAGAGCGGTCTGGTCCGCAGACGGATTTGTCCGCCCCGACCGCAGTTACCATTCACACTCTAAAAACATTGCTATCGGTGACACCCACTCAAATGTCTTCAAAACTAAAAAAATATAATATTTTAATTTTACAATAATATTATAATTTTTAAATACATTTGAACAACTAATAGAAAGACACGTGTTGATTTTTTCTCATCTTGTGCCTCTAAATATTTAGCCGAAGATCCTCCATCTTTTCTCTTTCTTACTTTTTCATTGTTTATTAATTTTTTTTGGTTCAGATATTTATAAAGACATGGGATGTGGGATGGGAATACTCCAAAGAAAACTTATGTAAATTTGTTGCTCCTAAAATCTTTATAATATTTGGTGCCTAAATCATCTGCTTCATGAGCTTTAGGTCAGGGCCGGCTCTGGGCCCAACCAATCTACGATGAGGTCAAATTCCCAAAGCATGAATGATGAAACTTGATCCTCGTTGAAGATGACTTGTTTGGTGTTAAGTAACCATGTTTTTTTGTTATTTAAGTATCTAAACTGTAATGAAATTATTCAAAAGTTATGTATGTGTTAGTTGTGACTTGTGAGATACTCATCAAAAGTTACGTACACTTTTAGCATTTTATAGTTCATCAAAAGTTACGTATACTTTTATTGTAGCGCTCTTTGTTACAAAATCCTTGATCTGAATTTTTTTATCAATTTTACTTCCTTAACCGGGCCTCGCCGCCTATTTTTTGAACCAAGTTATACGGAAAGGTCTGTTAGTTATTTTCTCCAGTTCTTGCCATTACAGCTCAACTCCCATTTCTTCTTCAATAATTACATCCCACAAAAAAAATTCAGTTTGATTTTTTTTTATTTTTAATATAGTGATACTTTACTCAAATTTGATAATACATTTAGGTATAAGAAAGTGAAGGGTTCAGGGTGCTTTGAATACTGTAAATTTAAGTTAAAAGAAAGAAAAATAGTCTTTCTTGTTATTTAAGTTTAAAATATTTAGGTTTAGGTTTTAATTTTTAGGTTTAAGGAAAAGCTAAGAATTCAATATCTAAGTTTAAGGAAAGAACACGTTTATCAGTTTGACGAAATCAACATTTTGAAATTGGTTGATCTAAGGCAAAGCTATAATATATATATATAGGCTGTTTAAATAATCTAAGGCAAAGCTATAATCTTTCAAGGAACAATGAAACAGAGAATTATATTCTCAATCCTCTGTTTTGGCCTCATAAGCTTCCGTGTTGCTTCGGAGATAGCACAAACATGCACGAGTGACCAGGTGACTTTCAGACCCAGCAGTACTTACGACTTAAAACGCCGCCGCCTTATCCTCGCTTCTCTTCCTTCCTATGTCACGGTTCAAGACGGCTTCTTCTACAACGGTTCCATCGGACAAGGGCCAAACCGTGTCCATGCAATAGGGATGTGCATGCCAGGATCAGTTCCAGATAACTGCATGGGCGGAGTTAGTATACAACCATGTAGGTCAAATGAACATAGTGAATTTTTAAATTTAGTTAATTTTTTAGGAAAAAAATCAATTTGATCATTGTAAAATAGTATAATCAGGGCCGGTCCTAAGATTGCGTAGGCCTAAAGCATTTATTATACAAGGTATTTTATAAAATATGTTAACTGTAAGCATATGATACAAACAATAAAAAAAATACAAAAACTGCCATTTTTAGACATCGAACCCGCGACCTTGGGTATGTTTTTGTACAACAGAACCAACTTAGCTAGGATCTTGTTTCGTTACTTAACCCAAATTATTTTGTATATATTATGTGACCTAAAGCAGATGCTTTGGCTGCTTTAGGGGTGGGCCGGGCCTGACATTGTACACAAAATTAGGCTTACATCTATTATACCAATGATAGTTTTGTGAAAAACTGAAGTACCACTCTTTGATCACAACATGTACTGTCATGTTATCTCCGCAACTTCATTTCTTAACCTATACATAAAAAAAGTTGAGAACGTCATTGAAATATCTTCTGAAAAGTTGAAACCACTATTATACAGTTTAAATAAAAAAGTTTAAACTTCTCACCTGAAATTAGAAGACACCACCATAGGCTTCTTCAACTATACTGTAAACCCTACATAAACTCATCATAGTTATTAGCTTATTTATTTAAATTATAACTGAGAATAAATATAACAATCTTAATGGCTGCAAATAATCCTAAACTTTCCCATAGATTTGGTCAGTTGAAAATTCACCACAAAGCTCCACTCTCCAGCCACAATCATTTTGTGGAACTTGTTAACTTGTTTTTTTTTAACAGTGGCATGGATTAGAGTTCCCTAAAATCACACAATAACTTCGTTAATCAACCTAATAATCTATGTTTTAAACAAATATAAATATATAGATAAAGGATTATTATTGACGAATATTAGCTCACCTCGACATCTGCCAAGATCATTTTTAAGGTTTCTCCTGTGAAATTTGTATACTGCCTCCACGAATGAATGATACGCACTTAAATCTTCCAAATCAACTTGAAAGGCTTAATGTTAGCGAGACTCGTGATTCCATTATTTGCAGTCCTTTTATCTAGATTATAAATAATTAAATATGTATGGAGTATATTGTTGTAGGCTATAGTGATAATCGCATAACCATATATATAGTTCAAGACAGCTATTTAGGTTAGACATAGCATATAATTTGCGAGTAAATGATCATATATAAATGTAGTAAGTTGCAAAGATTTTGTGTAATTTTCTCTCGTTAATGTAGTAACTTTTAAAACAATATTCTTGGAAATTTGTTAAGTTTGGAATAGTTCCTTATTTTGTGTTTCTATCTAATTAAATAGTTCAATTTTATAAAATCTTTTCGGTAGATGATTTCTTTTACTGGTTTAACAATATATGCGCGATTATGGGACATTAATAATACAGATTTGCTTGATTATGAGGACATTAATATTATAGAGTTCTAATTGATATATTTCTAACAGTTTTAGGGAGCTAAAGATCGTAGTAATTATAAAATGCTTATTTTTGGAATATTGTATGTATACCAATAATTATACGTATATTAGATATTATGGACCGATCATCCACTTTATAGGCCCGCTAGTTTTTAAGCTTGAATGGTACGCGTGTTTGGTGACTGGGATAAGTGTTCTGAATCGAAACACACTAAATACAACCCGAACAAAATTAACCCGGGTGCCAATAAGGTCCGCATGTTTTTTCCTTTTAAATTACGTGGCTACCCTTTTGTTTTATATGCTTTGTTTTATAATTAGGGGTATTTCATGTCATATTTTGTCAATTTTATTTCTACAGAGCAAAAAATGCTTCTCTTTTAATAGGATAGATTATACTCAGGCCCGACCCACCTCTAAAGCATCTGCTTTAGGCCACATAATATATACAAAATAATTTGGGTTATGTAACGAAACAAGTTCCTAGCTAAGTTGGTTCTGTTGTACAAAAACATACCCAAGGTCGCGGGTTCGATGTCTTAAAATGGCAGTTTTTGTATTTTTTTATTGTTTGTATCATATGCTTACAGTTAATATATTTTATAAAATACCCTGTATAATAAATGCTTTAGGCCTACGCAATCTTAGGATCGGCCCTGTACAATTTATTTCCTGTAAATACGTCTATTACCTCACAGGCTCACAACCAATCAAGAAAATTTTAAAAGTAAATCAATTAATTTTCTTTTACAGGTGTATATTACCAAATTCTACTAACCTCTTATTTGTATCAATACTATTAAAAGAGAAGCATTTTTTGCTCTGTAGAAATAAAATTGACAAAATATGACATGAAATATCCCTAATAATATAACAAAGCATATAAAACGAAAAGGGTAGCCACGTAATTTTAAAGGAAAAAACATGCGGACCTTATTGGCACCCGGGTTAATTTTGTTCTGGTTGTATTTAGTGTGTTTCGATTCAGAACACTTATCCCAGTCACCAAACACGCGTACCATTCAAGCTTAAAAAATAGCGGGCCTATAAATTGGACGATCGGTCCATAATATCTAATATACGTGTAATTATTGGTATACATACAATATTCCAAAAATAAGCATTTTATAATTACTACGATCTTTAGCTCCCAAAAACTGTTAGAAATATATCAATTAGAACTCTATAATATTAATGTCCTCATAATCAAGCAAATCTGTATTATTAATGTTCCATAATCGCGCATATATTGTTAAACCAGTAAAGGAAATCATCTACCGAAAAGATTTTATAAAATTGAACTATTTAATTAGATAGAAACACAAAATAAGGAACTATTCCAAACTTAACAAATTTCCAAGAATATTGTTTTAAAAGTTACTACATTAACGAGAGAAAATTACACGAAATCTTAGCAACTTACTATATTTATATATGATCATTTACTCGCAAATTATATGCTACGGTCTAACCTAAATAGCTGTCTTGAACTATATATATGGTTCTGCGATTATCACTATAGCCTACAACAATATACTCCATACATATTTAATTATTTATAATCTATAAAAAGGACTGCAAATAATGGAATCACGAGTCTCGCTAACATTAAGCCTTTCAAGTTGATTTGGAAGATTCAAGTGCGTATCATTCATTCGTGGAGGCAGTATACAAATTTCACAGGAGAAACCTTAAAAATGATCTTGGCAGATGTCAGAGGTGAGCTAATATTCGTCAATAATAATCTTTTATCTATATATTTATATTTGTTTAAAACATAGATGATTAGGTTGATTAACGAAGTTATTGTGTGATTTTAGGGAACTCTAATCCATGCTACTGTTAAAAAAACAAGTTAACAAGTTCTACAAAATGATTGTGGCTGGAGAGTGGAGCTTTGTGGAGAATTTTCAGCTGACCAAATCTATGGGAAAGTTTAGGATTATTTGCAACCATTAAGATTATTATATTTATTCTCAGTTATAATCTATAATATGAAAGTTGGCCAACTTTCTCCATCCTTCTGCCACATCAGCAATGGAAAGAGTGCCACATGTCTATGAATAAAATCAACCAATCATCTTGAATTCTTTATGTTGCTTGACTGATCCTCTTCGTCTTCCATTGCTTGATTTTTGTAGTAATTGCTATTTTGACCCTTTTCGCCTTCCCTTGCTTTGATTTTTGTAGTAACTGCTCTTTTATAATATCTCTCACATCCTGTTTTTTTTTTTGTAGTGAACGAAGATGTGGAAGATGAAAGTCAACTATAGAGAAAAGAGAACTTAAAGATCAAGCATATTCAGAGAGAACTCTTTTAAAAAAATCACCAACGAGACTTGGCTTTAGAATATAGATTAGAATGCTGAAGATAATAGAGGACTGAACTTCCTAGAGAAAAAAAATTGTCTTATACTAATGTTAAGACAATCTTAACATCATCTAGAAATTGTCTAAATGGAAGTGAGTAGTATGCTTATTGTTCCAAATAGCTGATGGGTACAACTTATGGCTTTTTAGGCTTCTGAAGAATCTATATCTACGCATGAACGAATTTATATTGGTTGTAACTGGTTATTTTTTGTAGCTTACCTATACTATGTTAATGCATTAGTAATGGTCTACTTATTTTGCTCAAAATAGATTACAAGTTAGTTTCTTCATTATGGGAATTGCATGCTCTGTTTTGCTTACTGTTCTCCTTAATTATTCCTATATTTCTTGCTTTGGTACGGTGTAACAGCTTCGAAAAAAACAAATCCTTATATGGCAAGAGTCGTGAATATATAGAGAAAGATATTTAATTAGTTCTTCTAATTATAGTTTGTATGTGATTATATTCATTCTCATTAGATAACAAACAAGATAAATCAAATTTCTCTCTTAATTTTACATCGTTGTGTTGTTTTCCTTCTCTATAAACCTTTTTTTCTGTGACTCTATCTACTAAACTATACACAGGATTGCAAGTTCATTCTCACTATGGTGAAACTTAAGGATTTTGTCTTTGAGTGGTGTTGTTTCTTAACTTTAATTTTATGTATTTAGGGCCGTATGTGTGTTGTTAAATGTAATCTTACTATAGAATAAGAAGAAACTTGTCATTTTGTGTTTGATTCTTAAGAGGTATAATAGATTATGAGACTTGGGAATTTGTGTGGTGGCTACTCCAAATTTTTAGTCACATGATATTGATCACCATGGTTTGTACTTTCGTTTTTGACTACTCAATACACAATATGATATTGACAGTGAAAATGTAATAGTTCATATCGCCAAAAGATAACCCGCGCAGTGCGCGGGTACTCATCTAGTTTAAATAAATAAGCTAATAACTATGATAAGTTTATGTAGGGTTTACAGTATAGTTGAAGAAGCCTATGGTGTTGTCTTTTAATTTCAGGTGAGAAGTTTAAACTTGTTTATTTAAACTGTATAATAGTGGTTTCAACTTTTCATAAGATATTTCAATGACGTTCTCAACTTTTTATGTATAGGTTAAGAAATGAAGTTGCTGGGATAACATGGGGATAACATGACAGTACATGTTGTGATCAAAGAGTGGTACTTCACTTTTTCACAAAACTATCATTGGTATAATAGATGTAAGCCTAATTTTGTGTACAATTTATTTCCTGTAAATACGTCTATTACCTCACAGGCTCACAACCAATCAAGAAAATTTTAAAAATAAATCAATTAAATTCCTTTTTCAGGTGTATATTACCAAATTCTACTAACCTCTTATTTGTATTCTTATTGTTTTTGGTTTCAGGTCAATACTTGATCACAAGTCGAATTATTAGACTTTATTCACTTAATTTGTATCTGTTTGAGTGTTTTCTTTTCAAATAAATATTTTAATATATTTCCAAATTGTGAATATTGGCCAAATTGAGAGAATTTATCGTAAACCCTAAACTCCATTTTTAAGTCCAAATGTTTATGGTGTTAGAAATAATTTTTTTATTCATTTATGGTTCCTCTTAATTAAGTTTTTAATGCATTTGATCCATATGAATTATAATAACTTCAAATAAATTCCTAGAGCTATTTATAAAATAAAATACATTTTCTAAAATATTTCCGATTAAATACCAGACAAGAATTTTGGGTAAAGAGACGATATTTGAAAATTTGGATAACTATATATATATATATGTATTGTTGGTGAATTCTAGGGAGTGGGCTTTTCGGTTTAAGTTCGGGTTCGGTTTGGGTTCGGTTCGGTTTGTTTGGTTTTGTTTAAACTCTAACCAAACTCAACCAAATTTAGCTTGGTTTGGTTTGTGTTCAGGTCGGTTTATGTTCGGTTTGGTTTTAGTTTGGTTCGGTTATGATTCGGTTTAAGAATCAATTAATGTAACAAAATAAAATTGATTATAGTTTTATAATAGTTAATTAATAAAATAAATTAGAAAGATAGAAAATTAAAATTAATACCTAATATAGATATGATTAAATCTATATTTATATTTAGTTAATTTTATTAGGAAAGTTAAAATAATTTAAAATAGAAACAAAATGCAAGTGGTACTAGATAAGATCACATGTTTATAATTTTAATAATATTAATTAATTTAAGGAACATATTGGGTTACTGGTAAGGTTCAGTTTTAAACCAAACCGAACCGAACCGAACCATTTAGGTTGAAAAGAAATATAACCGAATGGTTGGCGTGTAGGATTGGGTTTGGTTTGGGTCGGTTTGAGTTCGGTTGGTTTGGTTCGGTTTGGTTCGGTTCGGGAATTTCAAGTTGTTTCCAAGCTTTTCAAAATAAACAAAACATCAAATTATATATCTATATATTTTTTAGATATATATTATCTAATATATTGTATTAAAATCTTATAATTTGTATATGACATAATTATCAAAATTTAAGTTTTCTGAAATCATATTTGTATTTATGGTAAAACTATTTATTCTTAATATTAATTAATTTTAGCTTGAAATATATTTAATAGATGTGAGAAAAGGATTTATTGAGCAACTGGAGATATTTACTATTTAGGTTTAGAGGGACGGGTTTTTACGGGTAATATATATGTTAGAGGCTATCGGGACGGATTCATATATATGTTAGAGGTTATCGGGACATGGTTTTTTTTTAACATGGTTTAGACTTAATTTTTAAAATAAATCTCGCACGTACGTGCGGGTCAGAATCTAGTCTATACTATTAAAAGAGAAGTATTTTTAATAAAACAACATAAGGTTAGAGATTATTACAATGAAATGCCATTAAAAACAAAATAAGGATATGTAACTTGGAGCCAAACAGATATTATATGTGATAAGCTTAGCCAAACAGATTGATATTTAAGTGTATTATCCGTATCCAAACATATGTACTCCAATAATTGGGGTTTGCTTATATGGATAACATAAAATTGAAAAAAAATAATTTAAGGAAAACAAAATTAATTTCTACCGAACACAAAAAAAGAAACTACCATCTACACTATTAGCAATGACAAGAGAATTCCTTTATCGGCGCCAACAATTATAATGTGATTTTGTAAAGGTATATATGGATACAATTTTATTTTATGAATCTATCATAATCTTTAAATTAAAAAACAATAATTAATTTTGTATTCCGCATATTTAGTAGTTACCATAATAATAACAACTATGTAATTCCCTATATTTTTCATATCATATACTGCGATTTTAAAAATTTAATCATATATAAAACCATTGAAATATCAATCACAAAGTCAAAATTCCAAAATTTAAAGTATATTACCTAATATGCATATCAAGATTGTATCATTATCCATATATTTCTAAATAACTTTATGAGATTCTTTTTTTTTGCTAAATCTATTAATTACTAATACGTTAATATCTAATTTGAAATTTAAAATTTAGAAACTCTCCAAAGTAGTTATATTATAATCATCGTAAATTTAGGAACTTACAAAATCTTTTTGTTAAGAATTTTATTCAGAAGAATATAAAGTTTCATTTGAATATATAGAAAATTAGGTGAATGAATTTCAAAGAATATTCTGAAACCGAAAAACATATCTTATAAATATATTCATCGTGTGAATTAGTGATCTATATCACTGTAACAACCCGTCCCGCGGACCCCACTAGCCCACCGCTAGCTGCCCCAACGGACCGTCTGTGGACCCCTGCTAGCCCACCGCTAACCGTCTAACAGACTCCAAGCTGGTCCTGCAGAGTATCAATCCTAATCCATCACTGTGGATATCCCAATCCACCAGTAGGTTATTGGTGTGCCAGGCGTTCCTCAAACCCTGGTCCTCACCATTTAACAACCTTCCCACAGGACAAGCTGTCACCAAGCTTGGAGTCCGTTGGGACGGCTAGCAGTGGGCTACCAGAGTCTACGGACGGTCCGTTGGGGCAGTTAGCGGTGGGCTAGTGGGGTCCGCGGGACGGGTTGTCACAATCACTCTTCATTCACAAAAACTATCACATATATCTCCATAACCAAAATGTAGTCACAATAGAGATTTCATATAAAAAATGAAGCACGAGCAACCAGCAGTAAAGTCGTCAAACATTTCAATACGTCTTTAGGAGAACCCTTTCTAAATTGTTCTTGATGATGAAACTGTAAGTCTCTATATAAGATAAATTTTATTATCAATTGTATCTTTCGTATAACTTACTAACGTTGTATATATGTTTTTATGTTGTTTGTTTACAGAGAACAAGAACGAATTTTTAAGTGAATAAGACAATTGAGTACAGCTTCTGAAGGTTACACTTATGCAATATCTTACGAACCAACAAAAGAATTTTCTTTTTCATTATTCTTGTGATTTTAATTAGTTTTTGTTCTTTGTGTTTAGTTTATAACTCATCCATCATCATCGTTTTTTTTCCTTTTGTAGAGTTCATGGAACAAACTTTTCTATTTTGTTCTATTAGAAATTATAATTGGTTGTAAATTTTATATACCTATCATGTATGGGCCATGTAACTTAATTAGTGTCTATGGTAAGTTGTCCTCTACAGATGAAGAAAAAAACGTTTAGTATATCAAATTTGGATACTTTCTTGAATCGTTAGACTGTTTTCTAATTTTTTTTTTGGCATCATTCGAGATTAGAATTGATTGCTCAATCTTTTAGTAAAACACTCCTTATTATAACCTTCATGTCATATGATATGTGTTTAGATCGGTTTCTCTATTTTCCGTGTAATATGTATGATATATATTATATTTCTATATATAGCAATCACAACTGTGGTAACAATATTTGAGATCTTGAAGAACAATCCAGTGATGGACTCGCGTCAGAAAAGAGTATGTCAATTACTCAATTCTCTCTTCTTAATTACCATCAATCTTTATGTAAACCATTATTTTTCTTTTTTTTTTTTAATTCAAAATTTTTTTTTCCTCTTTGGTGTTAAAAAATAGAGGTGTTAACATCAACTGTGGCAATGAAAATTAAACCAAAGGAAAGATGGTTTAATAGGTAAAGGCAAGTTTTGTTATTTTAACATGAGGTTTCATGAACTGCATACTTTTACTGACATTCTTTTGTATTTAAAATTGTTGCAGATTAAGATATTGGTTGGAAATTAAATCATACAAGTGACATTAAAGACCAGCGACAAGACTATGGAGAAGGAAGCTATTGAGGCCGCCTCAGAAGCACAAAGAGTTGTTGCCACCGAGGTCTAAGATGCAGCCGGTTCCTAGAGACCGATGCCAATGAAGAAGAAAACCAATTTTTCCTTTACTCTGTTTTTTTTTTTTTGTTTGTGACATATCAAACATAATACTCCACTACAAAATTTGGATCATATAGCTACGACTTTTTTGCTACAAAAAAAGTAATAACAAATAATAACTACAAATTAGTGACAAAAATTTGGTTAAAAGATATTGTAGCTAATTGGTTACTAATTGTATCCTCTGTTTTCTAAATCGTTAGGCACTAGTCGGGCGGTTGGAGTGGGCCTAGTGTGAGACCCGATCCAGCCCATCAAAACCCAACTTGTCTAATAAAAAAAAAAAACCTAAGCATGTAAGTGTGTATACATAGTGTATATATTGTCTTCCTCGTCACAGCCGCTTAAGAGCATACGTCCAAACTTTGCTCTCTCTCTCTCTCTCTAGCTTCTGAAAATCTGAATCTCAAGTCACCATCACCATTCTCGTTGAGATCAAGTTGCTGTCCTTGTTGTGTTGTGTCCTTGTTCGTGAGAAAGTAGAAACGAGTTGTTCGCCACGTTACGTCGAGCCGTAGTCACCACCGCTTGAGTCACCGTTTGTCACCGTTTGTCTCCGTCGTTAACTTCTCTCACCGGTGTCCAGACCCATCACCGGTGGTTTGGTGGGAGAGGAAGGAAAGATCAGTGTCAAGTAGGGATATTGGTGATCAGTTTCCGGTCAAAACTAAAGGACCCAGATTGTGAGTTGGGTGTCGTTGGATAGATCTTTCTGCAAGGAAGAAGTAGCAACAAACGGTACTTCGATCCGAGTTTGCAGTTTCAACCTGACGTTTTGGTGAAAGAATTCCGGTGATACCTGTGAACGTTAAGGCAGTTTGACGATTGTTTCAGATAGAAGGGGTGTTAGGGAAGCCACCTGAGCCATCCTTATCACCGAGAAAGATTGTTGCTAACTGCTTCAGCCTTTCCTTCCAGTTCTTGCCAGATCAAAGTCAGGTGAGGGTGGTATTTGCGGTTATGCAGTAGCCTCTTTCCTTATATAATCTTCGATAGTTGCTAAGTATAGGCTTGTGAATAGTCTTTGGGTGGCTTGTGATTATTTCATAAAGTTAGGTTGTTAGTAACTTGAATGTGTGATTTTAATGTTTAAGGATATATGTTAAGACAAGTTTATGAATGGCATAAGCATATGCATGAGAACGAGAATGAGAATGTTAGTGTGGGAGTAGTTGTGCCATGAGGGCCTTGCTCTGAGTGTGGGAGTAGTTGTGCCGCAAGGGCCTTGCTCTGAGTGTGATATTTAAGTTGCATGATTTCATGATAATGAGATAAAGAAATAAATGAGTTACGTGTTGCATGTCGTCGATGTGATGGTTGTTGATGGTTAGACATTCTGATTCTATGCTAAGTAATGGTCGTGTTTATGTTTGGAACGTGTTTACTGTATGGCTAGTGGGCAGAGTTGATCTCCTCACTGAGTAAACTCGTTTTACTCACCCCTTTCTCTTTTCCCTTCTTCAGGTCAGGAGAGAAATGTGATTAGCTACGCAAGTTGGTACTTTCTTTTGGTGTATTTTTGGGAGAGGGGTGTGACA
>NC_025696.1:10061533-10082521 GCF_000633955.1 Camelina sativa
AGTGTGATATTTAAGTTGCATGATTTCATGATAACGAGATAAAGAAATAAATGAGTTACGTGTTGCATGTCGTCGATGTGATGGTTGTTGATGGTTAGACATTCTGATTCTATGCTAAGTAATGGTCGTGTTTATGTTTGGAACATGTTTACTGTATGGCTAGTGGGCAGAGTTGATCTCCTCACTGAGTAAACTCGTTTTACTCACCCCTTTCTCTTTTCCCTTCTTCAGGTCAGGAGAGAAAAGTGATTAGCTACGCAAGTTGGTACTTTCTTTTGGTGTATTTTTGGGAGAGGGGTGTGACAATTGGTATCAGAGCGAGGTTAAAGTCAAGCCGGTTCTGACCCGGAAGGCTAAGTTTTTAAAACGATTTTTAAAAAAAAAAAAAAAAAACTTATTATTGTAGCATTTTGAAAAAGGGGACTGAGACTTTTCAAAAAAAAAAAAAAACACCAAAAGAAGTAGACTTGCGTTTAGAATTGTTTGAGTAAATTTTTAGTTTGCGTAGTGGTTCTGAATTTTGATCTTATGCAAGCAGAGAATGGCACCAAACAGAAGAGGAAGGCGTCCGGCAAACCCCAGAGAAAACCAAGTTGGTAATGCACCAGCTAATGAGCAAGGTCAACCACAAGCAGAAGATAATCCTATTGCCGCTCATGCAGAAGAGATTGCTGCAGCTCGTGCAGAGATGCAAGAGCTCCGTAACATGATGCAGGAGATTTTGGATCGACCAATGTATGCACCCCCACCACCACCTAGAGAAGCAGCACCCCGTCAGCCACCTCTAGTTGCACCTCGGCATTGTCAGCCACCACCGCTAACGGCAGATTTTTCTTATTTCAAGACAATGAAGCTCATGGGAACCATGGGGACAGAGTACTTTACTGGTGGGAATGATCAGACCCGAGCTGATGATTGGCGGCAGACGTTGGAGAAAAATTTCAGGTCAGCTAGATGTCCAATGGAGTTTAGAAAGGATCTTGCAGTGCATTACTTGCGGGGAGATGCAGACAATTGGTGGAGAAATGTTGAGAGGAGCTTACCTGTTGGTTATGTGCCTACTTGGGAGGATTTCTTGGATGAGTTTAATAAAAAGTATTTTCCTCAGGAAGCTATGGACCAGCTGGAATGTGAGTTTTTGGAGCTTCGTCAGGGCATAATGACTGTCAGAGAGTATGATGCTGAGTTCACTCGTCTAAGGAGGTTTATTAGAAGGGAGTATGGAGAGCAGGAGTTGATTCGTAGATTTATGAGAGGATTAAGGGCTAATATTCGCAATCGGTGTTCTATTCGGGGATGTACTAGCATGGTTGAGCTAGTAGAGCAAGCTACTACAATTGAAAGAGGAATTGAGGAAGAAGCTGATGACCTCATAAGGACTAATGAGGGGGTAACTAAGGAAGAAAAATCTCATAAGCGAATTTGGGATCACAATGACTCAGGGCTAGGCCGAAATCGTTTCCCAAAGTGTGTTACATGTGGCAGACAGCATGGTGGAACATGTTGGGAGGCAATTGGGGCGTGCATTAGGTGTGGGGGGACTGATCATTTGGTCAAGAACTGCCCCATCGGAAATGGTGACTGTAGGAGGTGTGGTCAGCTGGGCCATTATGCACGGGAGTGTACTATGCTTCAAAGAGGGGGGCATCAAGGAACCAAAAACCGGGAAAACCTTCCACCACCTCCGAAGAGGCAAGCTTTAAGGCATGGTGTGTTTGCTACATCAAATCAAGGTGTCGCATCAAACATTGCTCTAGAACAAGATCCGGTTAAAAACTAAAGTTCAAAGACGGAAGATTTAAGCTTATCAGAGGGAAGCTTTAAATGTTTTCTTTTGGAGTTCTTTTTGGACCATATTATGTTAGGTTCTTATTCAATTCATTCCTTGAATTTCTATGAAGTTTGTTTACTGTTTTAAATTGTTTTGGGACTGTTGCGTTTTATTCGATTCTTTAATGGTCAATTGAGTCGTATAGAATTTTTGTTGGATAAGTTTTGATACCATGATCTATTAAGGATGAAAGCCTAACCGAGCGAAGAATGTTGAATTCGAGGACGAATTCTCTTGAAGTAGGGGAGAATTGTGAGACCCGATCCAGCCCATCAAAAGCCCAACTTCTCTAATAAAAAAAAAAAAAAACCTAAGCGTGTAAGTGTGTATACATAGTGTATATATTGTCTTCCTCGTCACAGCCGCTTAAGAGCATACGTCCAAACTTTGCTCTCTCTCTCTCTCTCTCTAGCTTCTGAAAATCTTAATCTCAAGTCACCATCACCATTCTCGTTGAGATCAAGTTGCTATCCTTGTTGTGTTGTGTCCTTGTTCGTGAGAAAGTAGAAACGAATTGTTCGCCACGTTACGTCGAGCCGTAGTCACCACCGCTTGAGTCACTATTTGTCACCGTTTGTCTCCGTCGTTAACTTCTCTCACCGGTGTCCAGACCCATCACCGGTGGTTTGGTGGGAGAGGAAGGAAAGATCAGTGTCAAGTAGGGATATTGGTGATCAGTTTCCGGTCAAAACTAAAGGACCCAGATTGTGAGTTGGGTGTCGTTGGATAGATCTTTCTGCAAGGAAGAAGTAGCAACAAACGGTACTTCGATCCGAGTTTGCAGTTTCAACCTGACGTTTTGGTGAAAGAATTCCGGCGATACCTGTGAACGTTAAGGCAGTTTGACGATTGTTTCAGATAGAAGGGGTGTTAGGGAAGCCACCTGAGCCATCCTTATCACCGAGAAAGATTGTTGCTAACTGCTTCAGCCTTTCCTTCCAGTTCTTGCCAGATCAAAGTCAGGTGAGGGTGGTATTTGCGGTTATGCAGTAGCCTCTTTCCTTATATAATCTTCGATAGTTGCTAAGTATAGGCTTGTGAATAGTCTTTGGGTGGCTTGTGATTATTTCATAAAGTTAGGTTGTTAGTAACTTGAATGTGTGATTTTAATGTTTAAGGATATATGTTAAGACAAGTTTATGAATGGCATAAGCATATGCATGAGAACGAGAATGAGAATGTTAGTGTGGGAGTAGTTGTGCCATGAGGGCCTTGCTCTGAGTGTGGGAGTTGTTGTGCCGCAAGGGCCTTGCTCCGAGTGTGATATTTAAGTTGCATGATTTCATAATAACGAGATAAAGAAATAAATGAGTTACGTGTTGCATGTCGTCGATGTGATGGTTGTTGATTGTTAGACATTCTGATTCTATGCTAAGTAATGGTCGTGTTTATGTTTGGAACATGTTTACTGTATGGCTAGTGGGCAGAGTTGATCTCCTCACTGAGTAAACTTGTTTTACTCACCCCTTTCTCTTTTCCCTTCTTCAGGTCAGGAGAGAAATGTGATTAGCTACGCAAGTTGGTACTTTCTTTTGGTGTATTTTTGGGAGAGGGGTGTGACACCTAGTGCCTAGCGAAAAAATCGGAGATTAAACTGGGATTAATCGGGGACTAGTTTTAGGGTTATATATATTATTAAATTAATAATAAAATAAAAATATATGGTACTAAATATATGTATAACTCGGTTTATGTTAAAATAAAAAATACCAAATAAAATATAAAACTATAGTATTGTCTTTAAAATTACGGTAAACACATAAAAACGTAATTTAAAAAAAATTATGATTTTAATTAAAAGCTTGTACATTAGTTATTGTAAAACATCATAAACTCTTAATTTCAATGTCTAGATAACGAAAAGGGACAAAAAAGTATATATTTGATTTATATTTGGCTTCAAAAATAATTGGTATACGCAAAATTAAGCGGGAAGTAATCAGATTGGACGGGTTATAGTCAAATTAGACGGTATAATCGGATAATCGATGGTAGGCGGAGTTTAGTCATTGATCGAGGCAGAGATGATAGGCCTAGCGATTTTGTGGAGCGTAAGCGGTGCTAGGCGGAGATTTTACATAAATATTGTATAGATACATAAGCGTGACAATTTGTAACAATTTTGTGACAATTAATCCTGAAGATTTTTGTGAGGAAATTAGTCACGACATTTTGTGACTTTTTTATAACTACAAGTTACTGATTTTTATGTCGCAATCTGTAACTTATAGTTACAGAAAAATGTAGCAATTAGTAGAAATTGCTACATATTTTTCTGTGATAAATTTGTAACAAATTGCGACAAATAGATATAACAGTGACGATCAGATAGTTACAAAATTTATTTGTAACAAAAATTTTGTTGCTACGAAATATTAGATATAGCTATAAAATATTTAGTAACTATACAAGATTTAATTACTAGTGCTCTTAAATATGCAAGTAATTGTTTGTTTAGCTAAATATAGAATTCTTCACTTCTGCACCATTTAGTAAGTGTGTGTTGAATCTCTTACATATTTCCGTATCATTTTTTTATAAAAAAACATATTTTCGTATCTATTGGACTAAAATTTACAATTTTCAAATAGATAAATCTATACTATTAAAAAGGAAGCATTTTCTACTATTTAGACATAAAGTTCTCTACTATTACCACTAATACCATTGAATACAGTTTTAGGGAAATTTACATAAATGCAGTTTGGTCGATACAAAAAAAAAAATAGCACAACCATGACGAGGTAAGCCTATCAATGTGGGTTTGTCATGCTATACAATTTAGGTCATCGAGTTTAGGAATTTTAATCATTGGCAGATTTTATCCAATTTGATAGATAATTTTGAGAAAAAATAAAGAAAATTTGTATAATGTCTACTAATTTGTAAAAATTAATTATCTAAACAAAAAGGGGAAAATGTCATAAAAATCTCCAACTATGTGTTTTCGTTGATTTAAAGCATCAACTCTTCATTTGGTGAAATAAACACTTATTTTGTTGTTGTCTTTGAAATAAATCGTAAAGTCTTGTTGACTTTGCTAATTCAGGCACAACGTTAACGGGTAAACGGAACAATTACACGGTGTTAACTAACTATCTGTTACTGGTAACTGTTAACGTGCAAAACAACGTTAACAAACCGACGTCGTTTTTGTATTTTTAAAAAATACAATTCTGGGATGCGAACTCGTCACCTCAATTACAGAACAATAGATCCTTGACCAACGGAGCTGTACTGTTTTACTTAATATGAATACAAACACAAAGATATATAAAGTTTATGTACGAGAAGAAGAAGCGAGAACAATGGCGAAGCCTTCTTCTTCAGCTTTCATCTCTGAAACCTAACTCTTCTCATCTCCCAGACGACACAATCTTCATCTCAATATTTCCAAATTATCGCTTGTTGGATAAACCAGAAACAGAAAATTGCAGAAAAGAAGAAGAAGAAGAACTGAAACTAAAATTGCTCGATTGAAATTGAGAAGCACAAAGTCTGAGAATTACAAACTGAGAAATATAAATAGAGGAATAAAATAACTACCCATAACCACAAACTCCTAAAACCCAGATTTAATTTTGAATCAATCAACATCCCTCTCCGGTGATAATTTTGGATCAACCAATTTTGGTGGAGTTTAAACCTATTTGATTCTTGATTGGTGGAGCTTCTCCTCTTATTTTGAATCTTCGGAATCTCCACTGCCGATGTCTGATTCTCCATCTCCGGCGAGATTTATTATCACATAATCGAATTCCAAAAAGAAAAACATAGTGGATCGTATATGGAAGAGCTAAGTATTTGTGTTGTGGTAAATAAAATAAAAACATCACAGCTCGGTTGGTTAAGATTGTAATCTTCTCTTCCAGATGTAACGGGTTTGAATCCCATATTTGTATGTATTTTTTAAACACAAACGACGTCGTTTTGATAATTTATGATTCTCGGTAACGATTAGTTAACTCCATGTGATTGTTCCGTTAACTCAGTTAACATTGTGCCTCAATCGGCAAAGTCAACAAGATTTTACGATTTATTTCAAAGTCAACAAAAATAAGTGTTTATTTCACCAAATGAAGAGTTCATGCTTTAAATCAATGAAAACACATAGTTGGGGATTTTTATGACATTTTTCCCAAACAAAAAGTACATAAAATACGAATATCACATCTAAATCTTCTACCTATTTCTTTATCTATTGGACTAAAATATACAATCTCAAATGGGTAAAGTATTATTAAAATCACCGTTATGAAATAGAATAAACATGACATATATGTGATGGGTTTTTTTCTATCCAGATATTCTATTTTCGTCTAACTTTTTTTAATTGTAGTTGTTTATACTTTTCGTCTAAATAAACATATATGATCATTCTTTTCGTCTACAAGAAAAAACATATCAAATGATATACTGATACGAGTTTGGATTATAAATTTTACTAATATTCATTAAAAATATGTTTATAAATATTATCCCGCACATACGTAATATATTGAAAACCTGAAAGTAATTTTAATTTTTGAAATTAATCCCGCACGTACGTACGGGTCCGAATCTAGTTGACCTTTATAAAACAGGTTAATAACATAATTGACCCCTTAATTTTTTTTGTTTTGACTCTGATAAACTGATTTTCTAGCTCCGCCACTGGATGACTGTTCTCGTTGTCTCACGTATGCGTCATCAGATTGGTTGACAGGGAGCTAGTCAAATTGCTGCGTACATTTGGTATATTTGGTCATCTGATCTAAGGCTTTGTTTTGTGCGCTACTCCAAGTCTCCAACGTCTCTCTCTCAGGATCTGAAGATCTTGAACCCAAGTATGTGGTCTATTTCACTGCTGATATCACCTCAAATCTAACAGAGTTCAAGATGATATGGGAAGGATTAACACTTTGGTATGATTTCCGCAACTTCCGCTGCAAAGAACATCATCTAGTAATGACCATCAACCTTGGTTGGTCATGGCTAATCTATTCGATTCTAACTTTATATTTGTAGGAACTAGGGTTTCGTATGTTAGTTATATGATTGTAGGAATTAGGGTTTCCTTTTTCATAATCATGTGCTTCTCCTCTTGGTCTAGTCTGAAACTAGCAATCGACAAATTTTTTTTATATCAACCTATACTCTCTGCTTCATAATTGGTTCATCGATAATAATTCTAGTTTCTCGTCCTCCATTTTTAACTCCTCTAAGAACGTGTCGCATGATTATTATTTTTTCTGGAATACCAATATTCATGGCCTGTGACTTATGAGTCACTCTTCTAAGTTATTTTTCATACAAACTCTTTATCATTTCTACTTTGTAACCCAAATGTTTCCTGTCAACCACCTTGATGCTCACCATTACTCTACCAGTTTCCTAGCGACCCTATTATGGGAAGATCTGTTCCTTATTTTGTTAATGACTACGTGACCTTTCGACAGTATATTCCTATCTTGTCTGACTTAAATCAATGTTCATCTAAATTCCGTTTCACTACAATTCGGACTGAAAAATAGATGGATTTGGTATGAATGTAACCCAAACCAATGTCACGGCTTGAAATGGCTTAGTGTGCGTTACACTGGGAAAACGATCAAAATGCTCTGTTTCTCACTGATATTTGTTAGGAGCGCAAAAATCGAATTGAGAAAAGATGCGAATTATATTTAAATTAACGAAATCAGAAACGAATTACAACAACATAATATAAAGCATAAAATAAATCACGGAGGCAAGATATGATATCTCTTTCCTTAATTCAATAAATCGGCCGTAAGTGCTTTCGGACAATCACGATTTATGAATCCCAAGATACAACCGATCACGAACTATTACAGTAGCACACCAGTAATAGAACTCAAGCGAACAGATCTACGTTATACTCTCGAGACTATTAAACTAAGAATTTACTTGGACTAAGCAAGAGAGAGGGAGAGAGAGATCTTCAGAGGAAGGAGTGTTTATGTTTTTCTGTGTGAAAAATAATGAGAGGTTATGCCTCTATATATAGTGGAAGGAAGGAGGTCTCAAGAAAATATTCAGTGAATATTCTCGGAGTGCTGCCCAAGTTTGCTTGGAGTTCACACCAAGTCTTTCCAAAAAATTAAATGAGCCTACAACAGTCTCAAGAGCCAAAAAGCCCAAAAACCCAAAAACCCAAGAGACCACAGCCCGCGTCTAAGACCAGCCCGGCCCGCCTCGCCCCACGTCCGGCCCGTCCCGTATCCGTGCTCGGCCCGGTTCGGTTCGGTTCGCATGTGGGAACCTTCCCCCTTCCTTCTACACACTTTTGAAACTAGAGAAGTGTGAAACTATATATATATATATGAGTGAAAAATCAATCATATTTCCGATGTGGGATATTTCCTAAACCATCCCAAGTAACTCACTTCACACTCTTATTTCTCATTCAAATCAACTCCGTTTTGGACGTATGAGTATACCATCTTGTAGTACTCGTTACCAGCTTTCCATTGCACTATCGACCAGACAATTCCGATCAGCCATTTGGCCGGAATTTGGCCAGAAAATTGCCGGAAAGTCATTGTCCCAAAACCTGCAATTTTCTGAAACTTGTTTCTGAAAATTCAGTTCCAACAATCCCCCACATGAATAGAAATAATTCTAAACATATGACGACATAACTAACCCTATAGACTGACACTACTAGCTAGACTAGACAGACCTTCGAGAGTATATGCAAAAATTAACTGTATCTGAGTTGGTGGCGTTTTTCAACCTTGAACCAACTCATTGTTATACCTGTCGAGTTTACTCAGCCAGATGGTGAACATGATGTCTTGAACCATCCGGATTTGTATGTAAACTTAGACAGCATGCATAACACAGCTTCGTTTTCTCGTTGAACGAGGTTCTCTATTGTGTTCATTGTGGCATTGAACATGTCTGGTTAATCATGAGTGAACTTGGAGAGTATAGCCTCATATATTCTCCTAGAAACGGCCCCATTTCACACTCATAAGGTAATTTTTATAAGCTGCTTGTATTTAAAGAAATATCCTGTAATTATTTCAAATATTTTACAAAGCTACATTTCAAATCATTAAAAGCATAAGTTTAACCTCTAACATACAGGAAGCACTTTACATCACTCTAGGAACTAGGAAAAGACAAAAGTCTTCTAGTGCTTGTAGCAGATTCAGCTTGATTTAGTTGTCCCTTTGAACCTAGGTCATGGTGTCTTAAATCTGAGTAGGTGGGGTTACCATCAAACATCCTCTTAAGTCGTAGGCTTTAAACCCATTCCTCTTGATGATTTCATAACTTGATCTCCCGCCAAACCTTTTGTAAATGGATCCGCTAGGTTTTCTTTCGAATTGATGTAATCAATCGTAACTACACCAGTTGAGATAAGTTGTCTAACAATTTTATGTCTCCGTCTGATGTGATGAGATTTGCCATTGTAATGGGTATTTCTTGCCCTGCCCAAAGCCGATTCGCTATCACAGTGTACACGTATTGCAGGCACAAGATTCCCCCACATTGGGATGTCTTCCAAGAAATTACGAAGTGATTCAGCTTCCGACATAGCTATCTCCAAAGCTATGAATTCAGATTCCATAGTTGATTTAGCTGCCAGAGTTTGTTTGGAAGACTTCCAGGACACTGCTGCACCTCCAAGTGTAAAAACATATCCACTTGTGGATTTTGAGTTTCTCGAGTCTGCGATCCAGTTGGCATCACTGTAACCTTCCAAAACTCCGGGTTCTCTACCATAGTGCAAGCCATGATCTTTGGTATAACGTAGATAGTCCAAAACTCTAGCTATAGCCATCCAATGCTTATGTCCTGGATTACTTGTGTAGCGACTAAGTACATTTACAGAGTGCGCTAAATCCGGTCTTGTACAGTTTGTCAAGTACATTAGACTGCCAATTACTCTTGCATACTCCACCTGTTGCACAGGTTCACCAGAACTTTTGGTTAAGTGAATTTGAGGATCCTCTGGAGTTTTTGCAGTCCCAGTTGAGTAATGCTTGAAACTATCAAGCACTTTTTCAGCATAGTGTGTTTGAGACAAGATAAGGCCCTCATCAGTTCTGATGATTTTTATACCCAAAATTACATCTGCTAAACCCAAGTCCTTCATCTTAAAATTTCTTTTGAGCATGTTTTTCGTTTAAGTGATGATGTCTTTGTTGCTGCCAATGATGAGCATATCATCTACATATAAGCATAACAAAATGTACCCTGATGGAGTAGTTTTGTAGTATATGCATTTGTCACATTCATTAATGCGAAAACTATTAGACATCATCATACTGTCAAACTTCTCATGCCACTGTTTAGGAGCCTGTTTGAGTCCATATAATGTCTAAGCCTTCTTTTTGCCGAAATCCTTGCACTACAAGCCTATCCTTGTACCGCTCAATATCACCATTTGGTTTTCGTTTTATCGTAAAAATCCATTTACATCCCAAAGGCTTAAATCCTTGTGGTAGATCTGCCATCTCATACGTATGATGTTGCATGATGGAGTCTATTTCAGTTTTGACTGCTTCCTTCCAATAAGGTGCATCAGGTGTAGACATAGCTTCTGCTAGAAATGCCATCATCAGAAAATCATCACCAAACGATTTACTTTAGCGAGCTCGTTTGCTTCTTCTAGGTTCCAGTTCTGTTTCTACAGAAGTAGTACTCAAAGTATTGCCAGCTTCCAAAGTCCCTGCATCTCGTTGTTTACGAGTCCGTTTTTGAGTTTTCCTACAGGGAAAAATGTCTTCAAAAAATGAAGCATTTCTTGACTCCATAACTGTCGTTACAGACATCTTGATCTGTCCACCCTTAACAAAACCCTTTCCCAAATACATCCCATTTTTCTTAAGAACTAACTTATCAGCCTTAAAATTAATGGAAAAACCATGCTTGCTTAACACTGTTCCAGAGATGAGATTCTTCCGCATATCAGGTACGTGCTTCACGTTCTGCAGGGTGAGCTCACGATCAGAAGTTAGCTTCAGAACCACTTTGCCCTTACCTTCAATTTTGGACACCGCTGTGTTGCCCATGAAAAGCTGCTCATTTGACTTGTTCTTCTTGTAGGTGGTGAACATGGTCCTATCAGAGCATATGTGTGTGGTAGCACCAGTGTCGTAGTACCACTCCACTGGGTTGTCTTCCACCATGTTACATTCATTAACCACCGCAACCATGTCTTCTTCAGTTAGGTTTGCTTGCAACTTGAGATCCTTTGCTTTGCTTATGCAAACATCAGCCTTGTGTCCAATCTTACCACAATGATGACACTTCCCTTTGAACTTCCTCTCAAGGTTGCTCTTATTGAAGTTTGGTCCAAATGACACCTTCAACGGTTTATGAGGAATAGAGATCCCTTTACCCTTGCCTTTTAACTTGGCCTTATGCTCAGCTACATGAACATCATGTCCCTGGCTTTGAGCATCCGAATGAGCTCCACGATTGTTGTCCTCAATTCTCAACCGAAGGATGAGATCATCAAGAGACATTGCCTTACGCTTGAAGTTAAGGTAATGCTTGAAATTCGACCAGCCTGGTGGTAGCTTCTCGATCAAGCAATTCGTTTTGAAGACATTGCAGATCTACATCCCTTCCAAATCGATCTCCTGAAAGATGCGTTGAAGAGCTTCCACTTGTTCCATAATTGGTTTGGAATCCATAATCTTGAAGTTCAGGAACTTCGTAGTTGAGAATTTATGCATCCCTGACTCATCAGTCTTGTACTTGGTCTCCAAAGCTAGCCACAATGCTTTTGAAGTCTTGTACATACTGTAGAGGTCATACAGATCATTGACCAAACGGTTCAAAATCTGACCTTTGCAACAATAGTCTCCTTGAGCCCAACTATCCATACTTCCGACCACATATACATCAGTGTCACCTTGTGGAAGCATTGGTGGATCCTCTGTGAGGTACCTTTCCATGTTCATGCTGGCCAAGTAGTAGCGCATCTTGTTTTGCCACGTTTTGAACCCAGCTTTGCCATCGAACTTATCTGGCATCATCCCTTGGGAAGCCGAAGGTGGTATCCCCATGTGGGTTGATCCATTACCGAACAAATTTCAGCACATGTTTTCCATACCCGAATCGGTAAGCTTTGTCTTTTCAAGTTCTTTAGCAAGACGTAAAGCCAACTCCGCAGGAGTTTTAACAGGAGTTGCAGGAACCCTATCACCGTCAACGTTGTTGGTGTTGTCTCCAGACATTTTTCTGTTTCACAATAAACAGATCTGATTAATATATTAATCAAACAATTCAAGTAATTAAATTACACTGAATTAGTTTTGCAAACTCGCTTAACAAGCGTTCGCAGAAACTTGTTTCACAAACTCACTCAATTAAGAGCGTTCGTGGAAACCAGAGAGAGTAGAGAAGAAATAATTAAAGTAAAAGCGTTCTTCAAAAAACTTTCCGCGTAAGCACCGAAAGATGAAAGCAGAAACAGTTTTTCAGAAGATTTTGAAATCGTTTTTTTTTTAAATAAATAAAAAATTCGAATAATTCTCAATCCGTTTAAAACGATAAGCAGAAAGCGGATTTATTGAATTAAGACTGTTAGGAGCGCAAAAATTGAATTGAGAAAATATGCGAATTATATTTAAATTAACGAAATCAGAAACGAATTACAACAGCATAATATAAAGCATAACATAAATCACGGAGGCAAGATATGACATCTCTTTCCTTAATTCAATAAATCGGCCGTAAGTGCTTTCGGACAATCACGATTTATGAATCCCAGGATACAACCGATCACGAACTATTACAGAAGCACACCAGTAATAGAACTCAAGCGAACAGATCTACGTTATACTCTCGAGACTACTAAACTAAGAACTTACTTGGACTAAGCAAGGGAGAGGGAGAGAGAGATCTTCAGAGGAAGGAGTGTTTATGTTTTTGTGTGTGAAAAATAATGAGAGGTTATGCCTCTATATATAGTGGAAGGAGGGAGCTCTCAAGAAAATATTCAGTGAATATTCTCGGAGTGCTGCCCAAGTTTGCTTGGAGTTCACACCAAGTCTTTCCAAAAAATTAAATGAGCCTACAGCAGTATCAAGAGCCAAAAAGCCCAAAAACCAAAAAGCCCAAGAGACCATAGCCCGCGTCCAAGACCAGCCTGGCCCGCCTCGCCCCACGTCCGACCCGTCCCGTATCCATGCTCGGCCCAGTTCGGTTTGGTTCGCGTCTGGGAATCTTCCCCCTTCCTTCTACACACTTTTGAAACTAGAGGAGTGTGAAACTATATATATATGAGTGAAAAATCAATCATATTTCCAATGTGGGATATTTCCCAAACCATCCTACGTAGCTCATTTCACACTCTTATTTCTCAAATCAACTTCGTTTTGGACGTATGAGTATACCATCTTGTAGTACTCGTTACCAGCTTTCCATTGCACTATCGACCAGACAATTCCGATCAGCCATTTGGCCGGAAGTTGGCCGGAAAGTCGCCGGAAAGTCATTGTCCCAAAACCTGCAATTTTCTAAAACTTGTTTCTGAAAATTCAGTTCCAACAATATTGAATAAATAAAAATCTTTTTTTTTCCCTTATAGTTTAGGGTTTTACTTACTAGAGATTGCCAAATAAAAATTGGATTCATCGTAATGGATTCTTATTGCTCATACTCCATTTTTTTTACCATCATGTTCTTCCTCTCTGTAATTGTCATACGTAAATTTTGGTTTACTATTAGATTTTCAAATGAGGAGGCTGGGAGGTTCCAAAATACTGGAGACATGTTTACGAAACTTCCAAAGAGATGATAATTGTGATGCATTTAATGAGTTCTCACTTTGTTTTGTCATTTTCTTCTTATTTTCCATGAAAAGGCCACGACCCTTGTCGGGTAAGTGATACGTCATCTTCAACTTCCTGTCCGCAGAATCGTATCACAAGGCTATTACAAAACTGGTAAGGAAAACAAAAGAGCAAATAAACACTAGCTACTTGTTTTTGGACAAGCATCAGCATGAAGAGGCCTTTACTGTTCTTTTGCTTTGTCCTCACAGGCACTGGTTTTTTTGTCTCTGCGCTTCCATGCATGAACACCAGCTTCTTTACGCCATTTTCTACTTACGACACAAACCGTCGCCTTCTCCTCACATCTCTCGCTTCTAACGTCACGGCTCACCATGGCTTCTACAACGCCTCATTTGGCGAACCTCGTGCATTCCAGGTATTGAGCCAGAGATTTGTTCAGGTTGTTGATATGCTCATATTAAACCCTAGAGCTATTCTCTCAAATTAAGAGATCATTGCAGTACTTAGGGGTCAAATTCTAAAAGGACTCAAGTCTACACAATAAATTATAGAGTTTTATAATTAAGCTAAACAGATTAATTAGAATTGAAATAACAATGCAAAATATTAAATAAAAGCTTGTGAAAATTAAATAAATCAAAAAGCTAGGCCTAGGGAATTTCTCAGGAATTTATAAAATATTAAATCAACAATTAAATAGGATTCAAGCAATTAAGATCAGATCTAGAACTCTAAACACTTTTGTTAAATAAATCAGTTATCACTGCAAATATTATCTAAATTTAAAACCAGAAAATCCAAATCTCTTTGTAAAATTCAAGGTTAAAAATCAGCTTTGAAAACAGGTTTAGATTGTCCACAAAATCACTAAATCAAATCTCTTTGCAAGAAGTAATTTTGTTCATCAAAAGGTTTTATCAGGAAAATCAATTATATTCTCATATCTATTTATTTTCCTAGGTTGTTAATTCTAGGTGATCAATAAAGAATTAATATGAAGAACAACTTATGATGAAGATCTAGAAAGATATTGAATCCTAAATAAACAAATCTAATAATTCATAAAAACCCTATGAAAAACCCTGAACATAACAAATAAACTACTCAGACATATTCAATGAAGAACAAATCATCATTCTGAATAATAAGCAATAGATATTAAAAGAGTAAGAAGAGAGTTTATAAATTCTTCTCTCTACAAAGGAGTTCAGATCTCTCTCCCAAAAGCTCTCAATATCTCTCAAACAATAAAAACTGCTAGAAAATAACTTAAGAGTTTGTAAAACCTAAAAATGCTATTTATATGTCCTAAAACACGTCAGGGACTTGTGTTGCAATTGTGGAAAACTTTGGGTAAATTTGTAAAACTTCCAAAACTTGGCTTCTCTCGTAGACAAAACGGGGTGTCGATCGACACCATCACTCTTCATCGGCTGCAAGTTTGTTTCCTCTGAATTAATGCTCAAAAATGATCCAAATTGCTCTACTTTGCTCCATTCGTGCCAAAATCCTAGATAACCTGTATACTCAAAAACAACCTAGAAAACAAATCAAAAGACTCAAAAACAACCTAGAAAACAAATCAAAAGACCCAAAAAGCACGCTTATATCATGGTTAAAAACCATAAAAACTAGAAAATCCAAATCTCTTTGTAAAATTCAAGGTTAAAAATCAACTTTGAAAACATGTTTAAATTGTTCACAAAATCACTAAATCAAATCTTTTTGCAAGAAGTAATTTTTTTCATCAAAAGGTTTTATCAGGAAAATCAATTATATTCTCATATCAATTTATTTTCCTAGGTTATTAATTCTAGGTGATCAATCAAGAATTAATATGAAGAACAACCTATGATGAAGATCTAGAAAGATATTGAATCCTAAATAAACATATCTAGTAATTCATAAAAACCCTATGAAAAACCATGAACCTAACAAGCAAACTACTCAGACATATTCAATGAAGAACAAATCATCATTCTGAATAATAAGCAATAGATATTAAAAGAGTAAGAAGGGAGTTTAGAAATTTTTCTCTCTACAAAGGAGTTCAGATCTCTCTCCTAAAAGCTCTCAATATCTCTCAAACAATAAAAACTGCTAGAAAATAACTTAAGGGTTTGTAAAACTTAAAAATACTATTTATATGTCCTAAAACATGTTAGGAACTTGTGTTGCAATTGTGGAAAACTTTGGGTAAATTTGTAAAACTTCCAAAACTTGTCTTATCTCGTAGACAAAACGAGATGTCGACCGACACCAAGGTGGTGTCGATCGACACCATCACTCTTCATCGGCTCCAAGTTTGTTTCCTCTGAATTAATGCTCCAAAATGATCCAAATTGCTCTACTTTGCTCCATCCGTGCCAAAATCCTAGATAACCTGTAAAAACTCAAAAACAACCTAGAAAACAAATCAAAAGACTCAAAAAACACACTTATATCATGGTTAAAAACCATAAAAACCATGATATATCAGTTGTATCATGAGCAGATCCATTGCGTTAATAGAGAACTGCCTCAACCAAAAAGAAGCTTCTCTCTGGCAAGAAAACAGAACTCTTTGTTTTATGCGTTACTCTTTTAGTCCATTCATTGCTTCATTTAAGTTAGAGCCGCGAATCGATATGATCAATTCTGTGGACCTCTTGAAAGATGTAGTGGAGTTTTCTAGAGCATGGAAGGGATTAACTCGCCGTATGATACTTGGAACTTCCTCAAAAAAAGAGGAAACATGGTCTAGTCGCAAGTACTATGCAGTCGATGCAGAAGCCTTGCCAAATTCCCTAACTCTCTATGGACTAATGCAGTGCACTCCTGACCTGTCGCCAGCCGAGTGTAGCCGCTGTCTACAAGAAAGTGTTCGTAACTATCAGAATCGTTGCCTTGCACAGGTAGGAATTATAACAAGGCTAAAATGATTTTTACGAACCAAGTTATATCCCCTTTCTAGAACTTTCCATGATATTATAGCAAGGTCTCCATCCTCTCAACCACCACCTTCTCCAACAACATCGCTAACCAAACAGGACGATGTTACCAAGACCGGTAAGTCCTTGCAAAACTATGCGTATCACAATAACCTGTCAAAGATATCCAATGTTATATACTTATATTGGTTTTGAACTTCCGTCGGGAACTATTGTGGCATTGGTGGTTTCCATCGTAGTTATCATCATCATCATCATCTTGGGACTTCTTGCTCAACGACATGCTTTACTTTGCTGGAAGAGAAAATCATATCATGATGTTGATCTTGGTCAATGTGAGTGTTTCTCATATTTGCTTAGCTTTTAGCATATTAATTTATTAGTCTCTAGAACTAAGAAATTTACTGCACAATATGCAGCTGTACACTCCCTCCAATATGATTTCAAGACAATTGAAGCTGCAACAAATAAATTTTCGAAGGACAACAAAATCGGTCGAGGTGGATTTGGAGAAGTTTTTAAGGTATCATCTATTTAGCTAAATTGGTTCATTAAGTCTCTTTAAGAGTCAAAATAAGCTGATCATATTGTTCACTGATGTTTATTTTAGGGGACGTTGCCTGATGGATTGGAAGTTGCAGTGAAGAGGTTATCAAGAACATCAGAACAAGGTGCACAAGAGTTCAAGAATGAGGTTGTTCTTGTCGCAAAACTTCAACACAGGAATCTTGTTAGGCTTCTTGGTTTTTGTTTAGAAGGAGAAGAAAAGATACTTGTTTACGAGTTTGTTCCCAACAAAAGCCTCGATTACTTCCTCTTTGGTATGTGGAATTATCATCTTTATAAAAATACAGCCATAGGATTCTGTATGATATTCTCTTATTGAAATGTATAAGTAGCTAATGACTACTTTTGTATGTACAGACCCCACAAAGAAGGGGCAGTTAGACTGGAAAAAAGGTTGAACATCATCGGGGCAATCACTCGTGTAATTCTATATCTTCATCAAGATTCACGGTTCACAATCATACACCGTGATCTCAATGCTAGTAACATTCTTTTAGATGAAAATATGAACCCCAAGATTGCTGATTTTGGCATGGCAAGGATCTTTGGGATGGACCAAACTAGAGCTAGCACAAGCAGAATAGCTGGAACTTAGTAATATACTTTTAGCTTTTATGGCTTATATACATGACCTAAATTTTAAAGAATCATTTCCTCTGGCGGTACTTACTATTTATTGTGCTTTACTCTTGCAGCGGCTACATGTCACCAGAATATGTGATGCATGGCCAATTCTCAATGAAATCTGATGTATATAGCTTTGGAGTCTTAGTTCTTGAGATTATATGCGGCAAGAAGAATAGTAGCTTCCACAATTCACACACTACGGTTGAGAATATCGTCACATATGTAAGTGCCAAAGAAGAACTTAGAGTAGGATCTTATCTAACTGATGCTATAATTGTAACCTCATGAGTCATGAATGATGTTTAATTGTGTTAAAGGCTTGGAGGTTGTGGATAAATGTGACACTATTAGAGCTCGTAGATCCAACTATTTCAGAGAATTGTAAAACCGAAGAAGTGACAAAATAAATCCACATCGCGCTCCTGTGTGTTCAAGATGATCCCACAGATCGTCCCAGCTTGTCGACAATCAACCTAATGCTCACTAACAACTCCCTCAATCTACCTGCTCCTCATCCACCTGGATTCTTCTTTCCAAGTAGACACAACAAAGAACCAAATTTGGAGGGCGTTGAGTCGAGCCAGTCTACGAACATGTCCACTTCCCAAACTATCAATGATGTAACCATTACAGATCTTGATCCTCATTGAAGATCATTGAAACTGTACGTAAGAAACCACGTTGCATAAGTTAAATGCCTAAAATTTATCTTTGAGATTACTCATCGAAGTTATACACAAACTATATTATGTCTAGTTGTCTACACTGTAACATTTTGTTACTATTTCCTCGAATAAAAATTCAGTATCTTACTCCGATCCACCGTAACCCAAAAACTCTCATAGTCAAGTGACTATTTTGTGTTTCTGATTAAATTTTCGGGAGTCACAATTACTAAAACATGCGTAATTGCCTTTTTTCAAGGGATTTTGGCCAGAAATGCCACTTTTTCCCAAAAACTTGTCTAAAATGCCACTTTTGTTTTTTCTTCTGAGAAATATCATTTTCGCACATAAGGAGGAGATGTAATATGACTAAATTAGCCTTATCATATTATCTGAGAAATGTGCACGAGGGAGAATTCAAAGAGAAAGAAAAATTTGAAGGGCTTGTCGACATTAATGAGATGGGACTGGCATTAAAGGCAGCGGCGCCGCAACCTGTAGTTGTTTATGGGGTAAAAAAATTAATTAATTGTAGTTAATGAAGAAAAAGGTTAGAGGTAATGCTATTTTGTGTCCACAATTAATTATGGAGTAAATTATGGTCGGAGAAGGGGAGGTATATCTTCACAATTAATATGGTTTCAGACAATGAAACATGTACTTTCACATTTATTTTGGTCTGTTGCTAGAGAATGTTGTTGGTGGGAGAGAATGTTGTTGTGAGAATTAAATGTGTTAAATGTTGATGCAGATGGACGGGAGAGTGTGTCTGCTTATGGGTGAGTGGACATGTTCAGACATGGAGGTGTGGAAGTTTGTTGTCCGTCGCGGGCAAATGGCCAGATTTTTGTCTATCGGCAGATAGACAACGTTTGCAGGGGTGAAGGAGAAGATAGTAGAGCTGTTGAGGGTAAAACCTGAGGAAAGCAATATAGAGCTAAGCTTCTGGCACCCAGGAGAAACAATTGCCTTCACACAAGGTAAGATGCCCCCTGTTTCAGTTGGAAGTGAAGTTGAGTTTGAGCAGTTTAAATCAAAGAATGAAGAGGGTGGGGGCTGTATGTGTATGTTTCGATCAACAAAAATAAGGTGATATGAGTAGAAGAAGGACAAAGCATGTTGTCTATCGGGAAAGAGAACAATGTGGGTAATGATGATGAAGATGGACATCTCGAATTGTCAGTAGAAGAAGGACAAAACATGTTGTCTATCGGGAAAGAGAACAATGTGGGTAATGATGATGAAGATGGACATCTGGAATTGTCGATAATGTGTGGACAAAAATCTGGGCAGAACATGGTGTCTGCAGTAGCTGAAGATAATATGTCCGTCGATGGTAGACAAAACTTTGAAGCGAAGAAGTTGTCATAAATAAGCAAGCATGCATTGCCTAAATTTAATTCAATTCTTGTATCAAGAGTAATGTTGTATGTAATCCATAGCTGAAGGCTGAAACACATGGTTTCATACAAAAAAAAATTACAAAAAGATCGTGTATTTTGAAAGGTAAGCAAGATTCCTAATCACTGGCTTTCAACCTTGAGAAACATAAATAATACGGACGACCAGATGAATGCTGTCACAATATATGTCTACAGATCATTTATGTTTGTATGAGGATGCATCGGATAACAACCCATGCTCAACAACAGATGCTGAAGGTTGTATGGAATCAACGGCAATTAACCTAAATACTGTTTGATAGACAATGGTGGATAGACATATACATTGAATTCGGACTGTGGTCCATCAATGGAGCACCGATACCAGAAGGGGCTGCTTTGTTGGGGGAATTGCAATAAGAAGATGGCTAATGATATGTCTATATTTTGTCTCTGCTAAGCATGTTTTTGTCACGTATCTAGTTCTTGCATTATCTTCGCATACCTCGTGCATTTTGGAGTATTTCAGGTATTTAGGAGACTTTGGAGCCAGGCTGTCTCGAGTCGCGCCATCATTCCGTCATCACACATCCGCTCGGGTTGCACCATCATTCCGTCATCACACATCCGCTCGAGTCGCGCTGTCATGCCGATCGAGTCGCGCTGTCGTGCCGATCGAGTTGCCAACCTTCATCTACGTCTTTGTTCAAGAAGTTGCCATTTGAAGCAGTGTCAAGCAGCATGCGTATCTTCGGAAGTACACCACGGTAGAGAGTGCTCAGCAGTGACTCGTTACTGAATCCATGGTGTGGGCATTGGCTGTGGTAACCCTTGAAACGCTCCCATGCTTCACAGAATGATTCTGAGCTCTTCTGAGTGAAGCTGGAAATCTCATTCCTGAGACGTGCTGTTTTAGAGTTGGTGAAAAACTTTGCCAAGAATGCCTTCTTGCAACCATCCCAGGTGGTGATTGATCCCTTGGGAAGGTTTTTCTCCCATTGATGAGCCTTGTCTCCTAAGGAGAATGGGAAGAGACGCAACTTGTAACCGTCCTCACTCACGCCGTTGATCTTGGTGAGACTGCAAAGACGGTCGAACTCGTCCAAGTGGTCGAGTGGATCCTCCATAGGCAACCCGTGAAACTTGTTTCCTTGGATCATGGTGATTAGACCACTTTTGATCTCGAAGTTGTTGTTCTGCACGGCGGGAGGGACGATTCCAGCA
>NC_025696.1:10082992-10084812 GCF_000633955.1 Camelina sativa
ATGCAATCAAGGAATCACAAGTCAAGCCAATTCAAAAAGAGTGTTTTTTCTAACAATCCTATAATGACAAAAAAAATGCAAACGGAAATGTGTTCTGGAACTAGAAACGAGAATGCAAGACAAGAAATGAAAATTAATAAAAACAGAAACGAGTCTAAGTATGAACTAAAAAGCAAGAAGCGAAACAATCTCAGGAATGTAATATCAATCAAAAGGATAAAAGTCCTAAGGATGGGAGTAATTGATGTCGGTGGAGTATCCTAGTCTACAGAGTGTTTAACATGCCACAAGCAATCTATCCCTAAACAATGAACATCACAACTTAGCTAATCCAATCTCTTGGTAAAAGCTACTCAGACTCAACCACTTCCATACCTAGCTCTCGCTAGAGAAACGTGGTCGAGCAGGCATGACAAACAAGTTCATTCACGTCAACAAACATCCTAGACAACTAATCTCTTAGGCTAGGAACGTAAGTCTCTGGCACTAGTTGGTCAGACATTTCATCGAACACCTTTTGGGTGTGGAAATGTCTCGAACCTAGTTCCAATTGATCAGAGAGAAACTAGTAATTCTAACTCTAGTCCAGAAGGGAATCATACAAATCAAGCTTAAACACCCTACATCCTAAGATCCTCCACCTAATCTATCCCATCCTCAAGAACTAACACACTACTCAGATCCGGAAATCATCATCAACAACACAAACTCAGAAAACATTGAAACAAGCATTCTTAGATAGGTAAAAATAAGATAAACAAGTTTGTAGAAGAAATCAAATGCAAATACTCAATGTATCAAAAGATATCTGAATACAAAGTCTGGGAACGGTTCTTGGTGGCTAGGGAAACCTTACAAAATAAAAGCGAGATAAAAACAAAGATGATGTCGCAAAGACTTAACAAAACGTATTTATAGTAAAGACATAAAATCCCTAAAACTTAAAACGACAAGATCAAGCGTCGGTTTGGAATCTCCTGAAGCGTGTAGGATGGAACGTCTCCCTGACATGTGCGAACGAGTAATGGCTCGAGTGGAGTGATGGCGTTGGCTCGACATGACAGCGCGACTCGAACGGCACGAAAGCGCAACTCGAACGGCACGACAGCGCGACTCGATCGGCATGACAGCGCAACTCGATCTGGATGTATACGCCTCCACTAAAACGATGATAACTTTTGAACCACACCTCCGATTGGCTTGAAATAAACGGCATTGAAAAGATGACTCAATTCTCTACAACTTTGATGAATACGTCGAAAGCTGAATCCCACGAAAGCGCGTCTCGAACGGCACGACTCGAACGGCAACTCGATCGGCACGATAGCGCGACTCGATCGGCATGACAGCGCGACTCAAGCGGATGTGTGATGACGGAATGATGGCGCGACCCGAGCAGATGTCAATGAGACAAAATCTGTGAGATTATGATCGCACAGTTAGAGGAGATGCTGGCTCTGAGGAGAAGTACAAGAGAGACCTCAAGAATGCCAATGAGAAGCTTGATCGTCTCTTGCTCAACCAACAAAAGAGCATCCACTTCGTATCTGAGGGTGAACATTTACACTTCCAAGATGGGGAGGGTGAGCAGTCTGAGGAGATCAGCTACGTCCAGAATCAAGGTGGATACAACAAGGGTTACAACCCCTATCAGACGAACCCCAATTTGTCTTACCGGAGCACCAACGTTGCAAATCCACATGATCAGGTGTACCATCCTCAGCATCAATAACAAGGTCAACCAAAACCTTTTGTGCCTTACAATCAGGGATTCGTCCCTAAACAACAGTTCCAGCAAGGATACCAAGCTCCCTCAGGAC
>NC_025696.1:10086212-10090019 GCF_000633955.1 Camelina sativa
ATTGATCTCAATCTGGGTAAGAATTTCAAGATGAAATTTGATATCAAGGATGCTAAGAAGAAGCCAACTATTGATGGGCAGACCTTCGTGATTGAAGAGAAAGATCAGAAAGCTGGGTTTGACATCTTTGAGGGTGTCAATGAGGCAGAAACAAGAGTTTGGGTAACCAAAGAAAAAACTCGAAGGGGCACTCAACCGTGTTCCAACTCGAGTGCAGTTGTTGCTCTCCCTAAGCGTCATGACCTGCTTCCTAAACTTCACCAACCGCAAGAGACAAGTCCTCCCGCGCTTGACGGTTTGTCTGAACTCCAGACTACCAAGATTCTATGGAATTCAGTGAGAGAGTTAACAGCAATGGTGAAGGAGATGAGTGGGCAAATCAAGAAGCCCCAAGGTACAATGAGAAGTTCTCCTGTAAGGAAATTAAGGTGGAGGTTTGGGATAATGAAGAAGAGCAGTTCATTTGTTGTTGCACCTGGGCAGAATGTTAAAGAGTATCTGGCTAGACAAGGCATACCAGAGGGGAGCTCACCACCTCTCTATGACCCTCCCAAAGCATAAGGAGTATGCAAAGTCAAGCTAGGGACTTTAAACAAGCTCACTTGGGAGGAAGTCCCAAAGGTATTACTGTACATATTTTTTTTAGGATCCTTGTGTTTTTGATTTTCGTTTTTAGTTTTATTGTGTTCAGGAATCTACAGAAGGGAGTACGAGCTCAACGCAAGTATCACTTCCATTGCTACTGTTCACCACCACTCGAGTCGGCACCGTGTGACTCTACCCATCCAGCGATCCCAGCTCGTTACACGACTCAACCAACACAACTCAATCCTCTGTTCCGAAGTATCCCGCTCAAGTCGACCATATCCCACTCGACCAACAAGCTCAACACACGTCCCGTCATCGCTGCTGTTTGTCACCCACGACCAGTTCTGACTTGCTCCTTCCGAAGCTTTAGTCGCAGTCCCGGAGAACAAACACGCATTTCTCACCCTTCGACTCGACCCTCGTTGTTACACAACACGAGCTGAACGACTCAACTACCAGATCATCCACCTCGCTCGAGTCAACGTGCGTACACTCGACGCACATCGACCTGCTCTCCACACGACCTTCACGAAGATCCACTCGCATATCATCACGACGTTGCGACTCGACCGGACCATCTAACCCAAGTCGATGACATGCAGTGTGACGAGCAGCCGAACACGTATCAGAACACGCAAGCGGTTGAGCAACAAGTCGACCAACCAGGTGAGACCACTACTGCGGATCCTGAACACGGTGAAGGACAGAGCCAGTACCACACACCAACTCCTTGGGCAAGCTCCGACTCCTTCTTCTACTACTGAGGTACTCCTACCTTTCCTTGTATATACCATTTCATTTCTGCATTGTTTCTGTTGTGATTCTTAAATCCTCCTACAAATTTTTCTTACACAGGAGACTGTGTAATTTAAGTTTGGGGGAGGGTTTGAGATGATGTATCTGATGTTGTATTATGTGATTCTTATTTCAATTTTTTTTGCATCATATCATGTTTGAGATAGCATCCATTTATTTGCATAGAAAAACCAAAAAAATTGAAAATTTTTGAATATTTCCACAAAAACAGAGTGTTCATGTAGCTTGCACTTGCATATTAGGATTGAGTCTAGTGTCATTCATATAGGGTTGTTGCATTTAGCATAGGGGTTGATGATGATTGTAACCTTGGTAGCATGCTGAATTCAATAGGATAGGATCAAGGCCCTTGTTATTAGTTCTTTGATGCATGTTGATTGAATTTGAAAATGTAAGATTGAAGCATGTTCTGAATTGACGTCATTCCCTATCTATCTGAACCTAATCCTGACTTGCAATTATCTTGTTATGCATTGAAGTTGAACTCATGGATACCATATACATACTTGGATTGTCTTTCACATTTTTACCACCCTTGTCAATCCAAGTAGCTGATTCCCATCTTTGGAACAGTTTCCCGCACCCTTAACCAACCGTTCTTTCAAGCCAATTGTATTCTTGAGTGTCAGGTCTTTTCCGAGTTGAGCTTGCTAGAAAGTGTTAGGTTCTAACCGACAAGAGTAGGATCCTGTGTAGCTCTAGTTCGCGTTATCCGGACTAGTAGGACTAGGTGAGAACTTGATATTGGGTATTGGGTATGGATTTGTGCAGAAAAGTAAAGGGTAGAAAGTCTTAAGGAAGGGGATGTGTTTTCAAAGTTTACACGTCTAGTAAAGGATTTGGGGTGAGCAAAGTAAAAAGAATAATTGGTTCTGGGCATGAAAATAAAAAAAAATTAGACAAAGAAAAGAAAGTAAAAATGCTTAAGATGTCTAGAGTCTTCAGAAGAAAAGAGAATGAACCATAGTGATATTAGAGTTTTCCCAATCCGCTAGAGTGATAAGAAGTGAACTCTTCCTAAGACCAAATCTAAAGAATGAAAGAATGGGTTTGAGATGAAGTTTCTGATGAAGGGTAGAGATAGGTCCAACTTCGGTTTGGAATGTTCTTTGGGTAGACAGGGCGCTGCTCTTGTATGCATCAGTTGGTTTCAACCTTTAGCCTTCTCTTAAGCTCAACTCTTTTCATGAGAGAACCTTGTTATGTATCGATGGAACCACTTGAGAAAGAGACCACATTTGTCTCTAACCTTTCACCCTAGCCAAATGAGTTCAATGACACTGCATAGCTTGATTCATGGTTCTTTGTTAATAAATGTTAAAGGGGGTGATTGATAGGATTGCATGTGTAGATCAAGCGAATGAAATTCCTTCACCATGCATCATAGAACTAAAAACAAGGACCTTGATTCTAACTACTCTATTCAGTATGTTTTAGGTTCTGAGACCCCATCTTCACACCTCTTCTCCATACCTTGTTCTTGATCGTTTGCTTGAGGGCAAGCAAAGAATAAGTTTGGGGGAGTTGATATGTCTATATTTTGTCTCTGCTAAGCATGTTTTTGTCACGCATCTAGTTAGGATAACTAATTGTTTTACATGAATTTCTACTCTCTTTTGTACACTTTTCATATTTAGGTAGTTCTTGCATTATCTTCGCATACCTCGTGCATTTTGGAGTATTTCAGGTATTTAGGAGACTTTGGAGCCAGGCTTTCTCGAGTCGCGCCATCATTCCGTCATCACACATCCGCTCGGGTCGCGCTATCATTCCGTCATCACACATCCGCTCGAGTCGCGCTGTCATGCCGATCGAGTCGCGCTGTCGTGCCGATCGAGTTGCCGTTCGAGTCGTACCATTCGAGTCGCGCTGTCGTGGGATTCAGCTTTCGACGTCTTTATCAAAGTTGTGGAGAATTGAGTCGTCTTTCCAATGCCGTTTATTTCAAGCCAATCGGAGGTATGGTTCAAAAGTTATCATCGTTTTAGTGGAGGCGTATACATCCAGATCGAGTCGCGCTGTCGTGCCGATCGAGTCGCGCTGTCGTGCCGTTCGAGTTGCCCTTTCGTGCCGTTCGAGTCGTGCTGTCGTGTCGACCCAACGCCATCACTCCACTCGAGCCAACGCCATCACTCACTCGAGCAATTACTCGTTCGCACATGTCAGGGAGACGTTCCATCCTACACGCTTCAGGAGATTCCCAAACCGACGCTTGATCTTGTCGTTTTAAGTTTTAGGGATTTTATGTCTTTACTATAAATACGTTTTGTTAAGTCTTTGCGACATCATCTTAGTTTTTATCTCGTTTTTATTTTGTAAGGTTTCCCTAGCCACCAAGAACCGTTCCCAGACTTTGTATTCAGATATCTTTTGATACATTGAGTATTTGCATTTGATTTCTTC
>NC_025696.1:10091559-10099252 GCF_000633955.1 Camelina sativa
CTTTTTAGTTCATGCTTAGACTCGTTTCTGTTTTTATTAATTTTCATTTCTTGTCTTGCATTCTCGTTTCTAGTTCCAGAACACATTTCCGTTTGCATTTTTTTGTCATTCTAGGATTGTTAGAAAAAACACTCTTTTTGAATTGGCTTGACTTGTGATTCCTTGATTGCATCTTGATTGCTAGCAACATCCCATTTGGATTGACACCTTAAATACTACAACACTTAAGGTTAATTGAACCTACTAGAATAAGACACACAAAAATCCTAGTATCAGCTAAATATTAGCAGCCTCAACGACCTTGCACGACCTGCAATGGGGAGAATGATGTATGGTCTTAGTTATGAACCCAAATACGCTTTGATAGACAAATGATTGGGTGGACATATACATTGATGGCGGATCCTGGTCCATCATTAAATGTAGGATTGATAGACAAATGTTTGGGTAGACATGTACATTGAATGCAAAAGAAAAATGATGGGAATAATTACCTTCCTTGTTGGTTTGTGTCCTCCGAGTAGGGCAGATTCGTAGATGAGTCTTCATCAGGCCTGCAATGGGGAGGAACGGGATTACCAGCGCCAGCATCTTCATCACACCTGTCGGGACAAGAATTGAGGAGTCATTCACAGACCCAGCATCCGTTACACATTTCTTTAAAAGTTGGAAGGAGACACAATATAGATGGACAACAACTGGTAGACTAACTTGATGGAGACAAAATGTGTCCACCAACATAGTCTACCTAAAGCTTAAGAAGTTAAACAGTCTAGATGGACAAAAAAGCAGCCTTACGCAATAAAGTCTACCTAAAACTTGACAAGCAATTCATGTCTATCAAAGAGGTATTCAACGTAACGAACAAAAAAAAAAAAACAAAACACAGAGGAAGAGGAGACACAATATAGATGGAGAACAACTGGTAGACTAACTTGGTGGACACAAAATCTATAACCGACACAATATAGATGGACAACAAGTGGTAGACTAACTTGGTGCAGACAAAATGTGTCCACCAACATAGTCTACCTAAAGCTTAAGAAGTTAAACAGTCTAGATGGACAAAAAAACAGCCTTACGCAATAAAGTCTACCTAAAACTTGACAAGCAATTCATGTCTATCAAAGAGGTATTCAACGTAACGAACAAAAAAAAAAAAACAAAACACAGAGGAAGAGGAGACACAATATAGATGGAGAACAACTGGTAGACTAACTTGGTGGACACAAAATCTATAACCGACACAATATAGATGGACAACAAGTGGTAGACTAACTTGGTGCAGACAAAATGTGTCCACCAACATAGTCTACCTAAAGCTTAAGAAGTTAAACAGTCTAGATGGACAAAAAAACAGCCTTACGCAATAAAGTCTACCTAAAACTTCACAAGCAAATCATGTCTATCAAAGCGGTATACAACGTAACGAACAACAGAAACAACAAAACACAGAGGAAGAGGAGACACAATATAGATGGAGAACAACTGGTAGACTAACTTGGTGGACACAAAATCTATAACCAATATAGTCTACCTAAATCTTAAGAATTTAAACAGACTAGATGGACAAAAAAACATCCTTATGCAATAAAGTCTACATAAAACTTCACAGACAATTCATGTCTATCAAAGCGGTTTAAAACCTAACAAACAACAAAGAAAAACAAAACACAAAGGAAGAGGAGGGTGGTTGCCCAACAGAGTTACCTGCGTCCGGTGGTGTCGGTAAGATCTCCCTCACTAATTCCGGAATCAGGTATCTGGAAGGGACCACTGAAACGATTGAAAGTAAGGTCAAAACTCACAGCAACACAAAATAACTAGAATTTAGGGCAATTAAGTACGAAATCATACCAATCGTCGGGGTCCTTAACTTTGGCACGAGTTTCTGGGGCTTCCGCTGTCGCGGTCGCCGGAGCGAAAGGTGGAGGATTGGCCCGTAGTTGGGTCTGAAAGATGAAATTCATCCGTTTGAGATTATAATACTTCAGCGGCTCACAGAATAGTATGGCGACCGTCGAAAAATGAGAGAAGGTTAAAAGTCGCAGCAGTGTTCTCTCTTTTATTTGATGAAAAGCAAAATAAAATGATTTTTGAGAAGAGAATAAACAGTAACTAAGAAAGAAAGAACATTGGTTCAATGAATCGCCGAAGGGTTGCATTCCCCGATGCAGTATTTAACTGGTCTTACGACTTTAAGTCACTTCAATAAAAATTGTTTTTATTTTTAATTTTTTCTCCCTAACCCGACGCTTCAATCACGAGTTCCCTCAATTGAGGGCAAAAGGGTCTTTTTCGATCACTATATGGCAGGCGGGAGAACGAGTTATGTAAAATGGCATAGGCAAGAAAGTTATCTACTGTTCATAGCATAGTTAACACTTTTCTTTTTTTTCAACATTTTTGTAGATTGAGTAACAAAAAAGCAGTTGACTATGACTCGATTGACTTTATTATAGTCGTCGCATAAAACCATCTCTGTTTTCACGTTAGTCTATAGTAGCCACAAAGACGAAGAAAACAAAATATCATTATATAAATCGGAGATTCATGATGTGTGTAACCCATATCTGGAAAGTTGAACAATGCTTTCTCGCGACTCTTTCCTCTTCCTTTTCCTTTTCTCCTTCCTCATTACTAGTTTCGGAGCATCTGCTCAGAATTTTTTCTTCATACAGAGTCACTGTACAAATCTAAGTACGACAAATGTCTCTAGAAACATCACTTTCTTGACCAATCGCAGAACTCTTTTTGCCTCTCTCTCTTCCTCCGACGCCTCATCATACTCCACTGGATTCCAAAACGCTACGGTGGGAGAAGCCCCTGACATGATAACCGGTCTTTTCCTCTGCCGGGGGGACGTTACGACGGAAGTTTGCCGTAACTGCGTTGCCTTCGCTATCAACAACACACTACGTCTGTGTCCGACTGAGAGAGAAGCCGTGATCTATTACGACGAGTGCATGCTCCGATACTCTGACCGGAATATTCTCTCGACTCTTACATATAATGGAGCATCGACCATGTTGAACGGTAATATTTCATCTAACCAAAATCAAATATATGGGTACGAAGATTTGGTGTCGTCCACAATGAACAAAGCTGCCATGGAAGCTGCGAACAGTTCTAGAAAGTTCTGTGCGATGAAAGCAGATTCGACCGCACTCCAGACTTTGTACGTATTGACTCAGTGCACTCCTGATCTCACAAGAGTAGAGTGCTTGCGCTGTCTGCAAAACTCCATCAATGCAATGCCTCTTTACAGAACTGGAGCAAGATTTCTTTACCCTAGTTGTAATTCAAGGTATGAGCTTTACGTTTTCTACAACGAAACCGCCATTACAAAACCACCACCACTGCTGCCTCCTGTATCTACTCCTCCTCCGGTGTCATCTCCTCCACGACCTGGTGAATATTTCCTTCTTCCTCTGATTTTTTCCCCCTGCTTTATTTTTAATTTTCTCGTTTTGATTTAGTTTTAGAATGATGCTTTGAAACCCAGGGAAAGGTGGGATTTCAAACGCGTTAGTGGTAGCCATTGTGGTGCCTATTACAGTGACTGTTGTGCTTTTCATTGCTGGTTATTGCTTCCTTGCAAAGAGGGCAAAGAAGACTTCCGGTCCTGCTGCACCAGCCTTTGATGGTAAAAATTCGAATGAGCAACAATCTAATTTGTATGATTAATTTTTGATAACTAGTTTCTTTATCTTTCCCTTCTTCTGCGACTTTTATTGTGCAGCAGGAGATGATATTACATGTGACAACCCGTTCCGTGCACCCCACTAGCCCACCGCTAGCTGCCCCAACAGACCATCCATGGACCCCACTAGCCCACCGCTAGCCGTCCTAACGGACTCCAAGCTGGCTCTGCAGGGCATCGATCCTAACCCCTCACTGGGCAAATGGAACTATTCATCCAAATCCACAGTAGGTTATTGGTGCACCAGGCGTTCCTCGAACCCTGGTCCCCACCCTTTAACAACCTTCCCACAGGACAAGCTGTCACCAATTGATTATTTGGTGAGATTTTCAAGGTACTAATAATTTAATATATTCAGTTAATTCTTTAACTGCGCTTGGGGAGAAATTTTTGTGTCAACACATTTGGATAACGAGAAGATATTGATGAAAACGGATAGGGTACACTTTCAAATGGGACTGATGTTGCGGTGAAGAGATTATCAAAATCATCAGGACAAGGTGACACGGAGTTCAAGAACGAGGTTGTTCTTGTTGCAAAGCTTCAGCATAGAAATCTGGTTAAGATTTTTGGATTTTCTATTGAACGAGAAGAAAGGATATTGGTGTACGAGTATGTGCCCAACAAAAGCCTTGATTACTTCCTCTTTGGTCGGTTGCATTTATATTACTCTGTTTCAATGATTTTTTTTGCCATTTTTGAAACTTGGGACTTAAAATTTTTGATAGAAATTTATGTGCGCACACAGACCCTGAAAAGCAAGGTGAGCTGGACTGGACTCGACGATACATGATCATTGGAGGGATTGCTCGTGGGATTTTATATCTTCATCAAGATTCACGGCTCACAATCATACACCGTGACCTCAAAGCAGGTAACATTCTCCTGGATGAAGATATGAATCCAAAAGTTGCTGATTTTGGAATGGCAAGTATCTTTGGAATGGACGAAACCCAGGCAAGCACAAGCGTAATAGTTGGTACCTTGTAAGTCGTTGTTTTCTTCTTATAAGCTGAAGCTTATTAAACATAATTTTTTTTTTGAAAATTATTAAACATAATTTTGCCAATATACCAAAGTTTTGTTGTGCATTTCAGCGGTTACATGTCTCCTGAATATGCGATACATAGCCAGTTTTCAGTGAAATCTGATGTCTATAGCTTTGGGGTGTTACTTCTTGAGATTATAAGCGGTAAGAAAAACGACAGCTTCTACGACACAGACGGCGCACATGACTTGGTTACATATGTAAGTTTAAAGGCAAACAAGTTTATATTAACATCTCTTGCGAATTGCAATGTAAGCAATGATGTCACAAACTAATTTGATTGATTCAAATTATAGGCTTGGAAGCTTTGGAGCAAAGGAACACCATTAGACCTTGTGGATCCAATTGTTATAGATAATTGCCAAAAGAGTGAAGTGGTCCGATGCATCCATATCGGTCTTTTATGTGTTCAAGAAGATCTTGTAGAGCGCCCGATCATGTCAACCATCTTTGTGATGCTCACTAGTAATACCGTAACTTTACCAATGCCTCAGCAACCAGGGTTTTTCGTTCAGAAAAGACCTGAAAGTGACCAGTGTGTTTCAGGGTCTGTTGACGATGCACCGATCACTGATCTATATCCCCGTTGAATATGGTGTTAAAAAAATTATCGCTGAATTATGGAATTTAGGTTTCATTTGGATTTTGATAGCAATCGATCACAAGCTTGAATTATGGAAGTCAACCGATTTGTGGTTGGAGTAAATTATTGTGAGATAAATAAGAATGATGAGAGTTTCCAAATTTGTTACTCATGACTTTTCTATTTGTTTTTTTTTTTGTTCTTAATAAAGATGAGTGTTTTTCATTTATGATCTCCTCTTTACTCTATCAAAGTTTCTTGGTTTCGTAGGAACTGAAATCAATTTTCTAATTAAGATGCAATTTTCAAAAGTATAGTGAACGACTCCATCATTTTTCATCATCTATTTTGAGAAATGATTTTCATATCAAGTGAGATAAAAATACATAGCTAAAAATTGAAAAAACATCAATATACAAGACTAACTTTCTACTGTTTCATAATTTACTCAGCTTATAAAATTTTAGCTCAAGTGTAAACTGATAAAATATATTTTAACATATAAAAAATATACAAAAAATTAGTATAAAATAAAGTTACTTTTGCTTAAGGTCTAGTGTAATATATGATTAAGCTTATGATTGATAAACCACAATCCTACATAAAATAATTTATTTTTAATTTAAGTCGGATTAAGCATATGATGATAAACCATTCTCCTAAATAAATAAGGGTTTGTTAGATTTTTAGTACATTTTCAAAACATAATTAGAAAACTAGTACTAGTACTGTTTACAATTGGAGAAAAGCATGGGTGTGAGATAGAAGACCGTAGAGATAGAGAATTAGGTGGGACAGACTGTTTTGGTGAATTTGACATAAACACCCTGGTCGAGTTTTTGGACAAGAAAGAGGAGAGAGGGAAGGAAAAGGAAAGAGAGAAAGCAAAAGAGAAATTGAAGGTGGGCCATACAAGAAGATCTGCAGCACTCATACGGTTCTCCCTCTTTCTCTCTTTATTTTTATTTTTTAATTTTTTTATTTATTTTTAAACATAACCCCTAAATTCTAAAAACTAAAGAAATAGTTGTAGTAATTTTTGTTTTCTTTTATGTTTTAGATACATAAAAATCTATGTTTTTTCTTCTGTTATTTGATATGCATTTTGTTTGATATTTTAAAATACATTTCATATATATTTTTTAATTTGTACAGTTTAGTAAGTGTACAAGTGTAATCCGTACATCACATTAGGTGTACAAACATATATATATATATATATATGTGTATATAAGTCCGTACAACTCATTTAGTGTACAGATGTCTGTACACATTATTAAAGTACATATGTAATTTATTTAATCCGTACATTTAATAATGTGTACAGACATTTGTACACTTATTTAAGGTTTAAAGACATCTGTACACTTAAAATAGTATACAGATAATATAATATATTTTAAAATAATAAACAAAATTCATATCAAATTGTAAAGAAAAAATATATATTTTTTTTGTATCTAAGAAATTTTCTGAAAAATAAATTATATGAACATTTATTTGAAAAATAAAAAAATGGGAGAAAAGAAGAGTAGTGGCAAGTTATGTAAATATCAAATGTTTTTGAGGGTTAGAGAGTCTTGTAAACAGTCACAAACAGTGGTCAATGTATTACTTTGCCAATTATGAATAGTAAACGTATTAGTTTTCAAATTAAGTTTAAAAAATGTATGTTTTTCCTATTATCTCAATAAATAATTATGGTAAACCCATATATTGGTCCTCCTACATTCTCAAAAACCAAAAAAATGCAGACTTTTCAAATGCGTTTGTGATTAAACAAGAAAAATACTAAAATTACCATAGAAATTGTGAAGCGGGGCTTATGATGTGTCTTTGTCTTTACTTCGTCTCTGTCTTCGATAATTGACTAAATCATTTTTATTCGTTGTTTGAATAGTTTTCGACTTTGAAATGTTTAATTTAGACTTTGACGGTATGACCGTATACGCAGGTTTAGGGACCGCTTCTTATCATGAGACTTTTACAGAGAAGCTATGGTTTCTGTTTAGATTCCAAGACAAAGCTATATTCATTCCATAAAAAAATGAAACAGAGGAATTCATACTCAATACTCTGTTTTATTATCCTCATAAGTTCAGTTTCAGCGCAACAATGCATCAACACTAGTACTTTCAGACTCAACAGTTTATACGACGCAAATCTCCACCTCATCCTCTCTTCTCTTCCTTCCAGTGTCATGGCTCAAGATCGCTTCTTCTTCAAAGGTTCGACTGGTCAAGTTCCGAACCGTGTATATGCAAGAGCAATGTGCATCCCCGGATCGACAAAAGATGACTGCTCTGATTGTATAAAGACCGCGTCTAATGGTTTGATACAGAGTTGTCCTAACCAAACA
>NC_025696.1:10100015-10102569 GCF_000633955.1 Camelina sativa
TGTTTAGATTCCAAGACAAAGCTATATTCATTCCATAAAAAAATGAAACAGAGGAATTCATACTCAATACTCTGTTTTATTATCCTCATAAGTTCAGTTTCAGCGCAACAATGCATCAACACTAGTACTTTCAGACTCAACAGTTTATACGACGCAAATCTCCACCTCATCCTCTCTTCTCTTCCTTCCAGTGTCATGGCTCAAGATCGCTTCTTCTTCAAAGGTTCGACTGGTCAAGTTCCGAACCGTGTATATGCAAGAGCAATGTGCATCCCCGGATCGACAAAAGATGACTGCTCTGATTGTATAAAGACCGCGTCTAATGGTTTGATACAGAGTTGTCCTAACCAAACAGAAGCATTTACATGGCGAGTTGAGCCCACAGTTTGCCATGTGGGCTACTCCAACAATTCTTTCTCAGATCTATACCCGGCTAATGTGGTCAACAACACTGGAGATATTAACTCAAATCTAACAGAGTTCACGGCTGTATGGGAAAATTTAACTGCTCATATGATTGTTGCAGCCTCCACAGAAAGAGAGACAGCATTGTCTAGCAATAAGTATTACAAAGCTGATGCTGCGGCCTTGACACCTTCCCAGAACATATACGCATTGATGCAATGCGTGCCGGATTTGACTTCTCTTTCACATGATTGTGAAAATTGTTTGAAACAAAACGTAGCGGACTACCAATCATGCTGTAGACAGAAGCAAGGAGGCGTTATTATGCGGGCAAGCTGTTTTTTCCATTGGGATTTGAAACCATTCTCCAAGGCTTTTGGAAACATCATGGTTACTTCTTCTTCTCCTCCGCTGCAACCTGTCAAGACATTCCAAGGTGATATTGGACCTGTTGAAGCAATTCTTGTTCCCATTGTAGTAGTCGCCTTTATCATCATCATCATCTTAGTACTGACTGCTCGACGATCTGCTGTACTTTTCTGGAGGAGAAACCCATATCAAGAATTTGATTTTGATCAATGTGAGTGTTTTTCCATATGTTTTTCTTTGGCCTCTTAGTTTTTATTTTTTTAGCATGTATATAGTCTAAGAAATTAGTTAACAACATTTAATACAACACTATCATAGACTGTGTTTAATATGATTATGCAGCTGGTATTACAACTGTAGACTCCCTCCAATTAGATTTTAAGACAATAGAAGCTGCCACAGATAAATTTGCAATGAGTAACAAGCTTGGTCAAGGTGGCTTTGGTGAAGTTTTTAAGGTGTCAATTCTGTACCTACTAATTGGTTCATTACTTCTTTTGGAAAAAAATGGATTTAGATAGAAGGTAAGCTGATAATTATATTCTCCCTGATTCTTTTTTTGTAGGGTATGTTGCCTAATGGAACAGAAGTTGCAGTGAAGAGGCTATCGAAAGCATCAGAGCAAGGCGCACCAGAGTTCAAGAACGAGGTTGTTGTTGTCGCGAAACTTCATCATAGGAATCTTGTTAGGCTTCTCGGGTTTTGTTTGGAAGGAAAAGAAAAGATACTTGTTTTTGAGTTTGTCCCCAACAAGAGCCTCGATTACTATCTCTTTGGTCAGTGGAATAATAATAATCATCTTTCTATTGATTTGATGGGTTTCTATATGATGTTCTTTGATTGAAATGTATAATTAAGTAGCTAATGACTAGTTCTGTATGTGAAGACCCTACAAAGAAAGGGCAGTTAGACTGGACAAAACGGTACAACATTATTCGGGGAATCACTCGAGGAGTACTATATCTGCATCAAGACTCACGGCTCACAATCATACATCGTGACCTCAAAGCTGGCAATATTCTCCTAGATGTCGATATGAACCCAAAAGTTGCTGATTTTGGAATGGCAAGAATTTTTGGGATGGACCAAAGTGGAGCTAATACAAAGAGAATAGCTGGGACACGGTATTTGCATATTACCCTTTATATGGCATATGGATTGAAGCTTCAATAATCTTTTCATCCGCAGAAATGTACTTAATTTAATTAGCTTGTGTTCTATTCTTGCAGTGGTTACATGCCCCCAGAATATTTGATGCATGGCCGATTCTCAACAAAATCTGATGTCTATAGTTTCGGCGTTTTAGTTCTTGAGATTATATGTGGTCGAAATAACAGATTTGTCCACCAGTCGGACACTACAGTTGAGAATTTGGTCACATACGTGAGTACCAAAGAAGAAACTATGTTTTTGATTGATGATGAAACAATTGATTAATTAGCCAACAATATGATATAATTGTGGTTGACTGTATGTTCTTGATTGATGATTAAATTATGTTACAGGCTTGGAGGTTGTGGAGAAACAAGTCACTATTAGACCTGGTGGATCCAACCATTTCAGATAATTGTCAAACGGAAGAAGTGAAAAGATGCATCCACATTGCTCTGCTATGTGTTCAACACAATCCCACAGATCGTCCCAGCTTGTCGACAATCCACATGATGCTCACTCACAATTCCCTTCAGTTACCTGATCCTCAACAACCTGGATTCTTCTATCCAAATAGACGCAACCAAGAACGAGATGGTCTGGAGTCTATCCAGTCCAGGAACAGGGT
>NC_025696.1:10102925-10109363 GCF_000633955.1 Camelina sativa
GGAAGAGGTGACAAGATGCATCCACATTGCTCTGCTATGTGTTCAACACAATCCCACAGATCGCCCTAGCTTGTCGACAATCCACATGATGCTCACTCACAATTCCCTTCAGTTACCTGATCCTCAACAACCTGGATTCTTCTATCCAAATAGACGCAACCAAGAACGAGATGGTCTGGAGTCTAGCCAGTCCAGGAACAGGGTCATTTCCCACACTATCAATGATGTAACTGTTACAGATCTTGATCCTCGTTGAAGTTGGAACTGTTTGACATAAACCATGCTTTAGGTATATTATTCCATTTCTTTTACAGCTATAAGTTCCATTGAAACGGTTATGGGAGATATGTGACCTTATATATAGTCAATCAAAGTTTACAGACGAAGTCTTCTACCTTTGCTACATTGTAATATCAGCTCTCTGTTTTAATTTTTTCCAAATTGTATTTATTATGATCAATATACAGTAAAACCTCTATAAATTAATACTCTATAAATTAATAAACACTATAAATTAATAAATTTTGTTGGTCCCAAGTCGGGCCAGTGTAAAAATTAACAAAATTTGATAAGATAATAAGGTAATAATTTTTTTTGAAATCCCCATGTAAAATATGGTCCCAGTATTATCATAAATTAATAATCATGTAAAATTACATATATATATATATGTACTGATATAATAATGTATGTTTCTACTAAAACTCATTTCTATAGAACAATTGTAATGTTGTATTTTCAAACTATAACTATATCTCTAAAATATTCTATAACATATCATAAAAATAGTTAAATTTTTTAAGTTTTCAATTTTTAGATATTCATCATTTACAATTTGATAATTTGACAGACTATTAAAATAGGACAATTGATATTATTATTCATAAATTTGAATTTATGTATGTCATGCGTATAAGTTAATTTGTCTATATTATTTATGATTAATTGTCAATAATGTTTTCTAATTATTACAAGTTCAATTCCTAAACCATAAAATTTACAACATCCGAAAATCTAATCTTATTTTGCTAAAATTGTCTCAATTCATAATTTTTAAAAATTTAAACAATTAAAAATATATCTATAAATTAATAATTATTAATTTACACTATAAAATAATAATTATTAATTTATAGATAAATTAATATCACTATAAATTAATAAAATATCTTGGTCCCAATATTATTAATTTACTAGATAAGGACCCGCCCGATGGACGGGTTTAAAGTTTTGTAAATAAAACAAAATTTAATAAAAATATATTAAAATCATTATACTTTATTTATAAATTTTCTTTTTACTATAATACACCGATTTATATCCATATACAAATCTTGTATCTATGTTACCATTAAAAGTGTAGTTTTTACACCTAGGTATACTGTATGTTACAAATATATTATTTATCACCACCTAAAAATGTCTATATGAAAAAATTAAGCCAACTATTATATGTCTCTTTACTTTCACTTTTGCAAAGTTTCTTTAATGACTAAAATTGTTGGCTCAAAAAAAATTTTGAATAAAAAATAAAGTGTATGACTAACCATGGAGAGAACCTCGGCTCTGCCTTCTTCCCTTATGGAGAGAACCTTGCGTCCAACCTCCTCCACCATGGAGAGAACCTTCGCTCCGCTTACGTCTCTTGGGCAGATAACCTTGTGTCCAACCTCCCCCACCTTCCTCCCTTGGGGAGATAACCATGCGTCCAACCTCCTCCACCATAGAGAGAACTTCGGCTTTGCACTCCTCCTGTGTGGAGAGAACATGTTCACGTCTTTTAGCTATCTCAAAGTGGTTTGCTCCAGCAACCAATGAATCTAAAGCCTCTTATCTAACGTCACAAAATCTTTTGATAGTAACTAATGTTAAATTTTCTAATGTAATCATGGAAGTTTCTTTGACACACCATGATGTAGCCTCTGTCTCAAAGCTCCTATAGATCTGTCAACAACAATTTATGTTTTTCAATCTATCTATGTTTGTTGTAAGCTTGTGTTTGATTAGCCTATTTTATCTAACCATTAGGTTGATGTACTTCTCCTCTTTATCTCTTTTTAAGATTGAACGAATGGTAACAATTGTGTTTGCACAACGAAAAGATCTATGACCAACCAATCAAGGTTGAGAAATTAGAAGAAAATTAATTTGACTTAACTGAAAAAATAATAAAAAATTATAAGCATGGTAATATATGAACCTCAAATAATTCAAAGATGAATATAAAAATTAAATAAAACAATCTAAAACTACTAAATAAATTTTTCTTTTTAATTTTCAGTATTAGAAAATGAAGATGCATATATTAATCTTCCATATTTTTTTTGGGTAAACATGTTAATCTTAACTATTCTAAACTGAAAAAGTAGAAAATATGAGTATATTATGGTTTTAAAAAATAAGGAAAATTTGCCTTCACATTAAAAAAACTTCACCAATAGAACAAAGTTAAAAGCAATATTTTTGAATAAATTATTTTGTTAGATGAATAATATGAGACGATTTATGTTTATATAGAAGACAGTATTTACATTTTTTAGAATTAATAATTTTTTGTATTATTAATAAGTAAAAAAAATTATAATTTCAAATTTTATGAATTATCTTATTATATATATATATACAATCTCCTTATAATTATTTAAAAAAATTGCTTAATTTTTATAATTTTTTGATAATTATCTTTTTATATTATTAATATTGTTTAAAACAATTTTATTTGTTTTTGTCGTAATCTTAAATTTTTTATTAAATATTAACTTTTCCACATGTCAAGACCTCATATTAGTAACTTGACACATGTCAAAATCATGGTAAATACATCCCTCTACATAAGCAAATAGATGATCTTATGATCATAAAATTATTTTGTTCTGATCGTTAAAATTGACACGTGTCACGATCTGATGAGTTACTAACTTTGATATGTGATTTCTGATCGTTAAAATTGACACGTGTCACGATCTGATGAATTATTAACTTTGATATTTAATCGTTAAAACTGACATGTGTCACGATCTGGTGATTTTTTAACTTTGATCTATCATCATTAAAACAAACACGTGTCACGATCTGGTGAGTTACTAACTTTAAGAACTAAGGTTCATATAATAAGATAGAGGTTTTACAGTACCAAGGGATTCTTGACGTATAATATCAAAACCGGTTTGTTGACTTAACCAGTCCTATATCTTAGACCATTTTTTATTAATGTTTCTCGATGAATAAATTGCTTATCTATTGCTTTTCAGTACTTGTGTCATTTGTGACTTGAATATTGGTTCCACTTTGTTTACCATTCTTTTCCCTTTCTTTATGTCACTTTCGTCTACATGATTTTGGCTTTTCTCATCGCCAACCTAGTCCTCACAACGTGTATTTATGGGTTAGGCTTTTCTCTCAGAGTCAGTCTAGTCCTGACAACCTGTATTTGTTTATGGGTGCCGCATGATTCATTGACCTATTTTTCATTTAGAAAATAATAACGTTCTCAAGAAGACGATATTTTAAAGACATTGATGGAGAGGCTGCCTTTGATTGTCTTCCTTACTTCACATTTGTTTATATCTGGTACGATATATTTTTATGGGTTTGTTGTTGTTAATTGTTGTGTTTCTAATCTAATGTTTTGTTGACAGGAGTGTTGTCAATGAGTATACTTACCATAGAGAACAAATGCAATAACACAGTTTGGCCGGTAATGTTCTCATGGCAGTCACAGGTCTCCACCACCGGCTTCGCTCTTAAAAGCGGGGAAGCTCGTGCCCTACTCGCACCGTCTTCCTGGTACGGTCTTATCTCCGCTAGGACGCTGTGCTCCACAAGCTCAACAGGAAAATTCTCTTGCCTCACAGGAGACTGTGAATCTGGAAAAATCGAGTGTCCTGGTAAATACGATTGGTCTCCAGTGACATATGCCTACTTTAACATTGATAAAGGCGGAATCGACAGCTACTTCATCAGTGTCGAGCACGGTTACAACCTTCCGTTAATGATCGTCCCGTCGTCACAGAATAGCCGGACGTGTATCAGCTCAGGTTGTGTGGTTGACTTGAACAAGACTTGTCCAAATGATCAAAAGACACTGGTCGGGGGAAAACCAATCGCGTGCACTAGCGTGTGTCAAGAATCCAAGACAGATGAGAACTGTTGCACCGGTGACTTTAAGTCAAAGCGAAAATGCAAGCCGACAGTTTACACGCAGAACTTCGAGCGCGCTTGCCCATCCGCGTATAGCTACGTCTACGAGGATAGTAACAGCACCTTATGCCCTAACTCAACTGACTTCACCATCACGTTTTGCCCATCCTCCAATATTCCAGAAAACACCAGGTAAATTCCCGTAAATATCCCTCTCCCTTCCTTTTATTTTCTAGTATATATTTTGCTGGAGTTGATTTCGTCAAACATCACATAATTCCAATTTTCGATTTTAGAGCTTACCTTAACCCATACGAGTTGGATCAAGTCTCTAATAATCAATCATATTTACTTAGAATAAAAGTTACATGTAGTGACCAAGACCTAAGCCCTGCCAATACTAATTTCATATCTACAATTTCCAACATCTGGAACCAATGAATGCATAATTACAAAATTATTTTTACACACACGGAGTATGCTGAAAGCTAATACTGTATATGTCATTATTTCATTTGCTTGGAGAAGCAACAACATAAGCTCCATGGCTCCATTAGCAGGACCAAACCGTAAGTTTTTTTTTCTCTTCATCCTACAAAAAAATGTATGCGGATTATATATTATTTTGTTAATTAGATTATGTCTTTGATACATTTGCAGATAACTCTTTACAGAAGTTAAAACCAATTCTTGGTACGACCTTCACTGCAACCACGTCTCTCTTGCTCATTCATATCTTCAAAATATTCAGTTAGCTATTATGTACAAATTCTTCGATGGTATTTACTTGTTCTTTCGCAGAAAGTTGTGTCTTGTCACCGAGTAAATTTTAATCATTAATTTCTTTACAAGAAAGAATAACATAATTTATGCTAACCACATATATTCGTGATTTTTTAGTTCTATAAACTAAAATCGTGAATACATGATCAAAATTCATATGAGTATATGACTCAAAACAAAAATTGACCATATTAGAAAGAAAAAAGATGATGGCGCAGGGAAAAAAAGTAAGAGCCACATTAGTAACTAAAATGCTATTGTTTTTTCAAAGAAATGTAATAAAGAACTAAAGATGATGGCGCAGGGACTCGTCTAGATCCGTTAATCTGGGGATAAATAAGAATAACAAAGTTCGATTCATCCGTTAATGAACGGCTTAGATTAGTTCTAGCTTATAGGACAAACTAATTTCATTAATTGATAATATTTGAACCTAGGTTTCATCAAATTTGGGACCGTTCTGTGCAAGTAAGTGGATCCAATATCCACCAGAGTCCGAGTTTTCCCGATATATTACCAAAAGGTCCAAAACCGGTTTATTTGCAAAACCAATGACACTCTAGATTCATTAGCCTACTGCAATGGTCATGATCATCTAATCCCTCTGTATTTGCCTCTATGGTTCGTTCGGTTTTGGTGATAGGAGACTTATGAGTTTCTTGGTTCAACGGTTAAATCATATGGTCACGAATGATGAATAAATTTCAACGTTTTCAATTTTGTCGCGGGACCGTTTAACGCCGTATATGTCTAACATGGAAGGTTTAAGGACCACTGATTATCAGTTTTACAAATTCAACATTTAATGATATTCAGAGAAACTTCAATTTCTTTTTAAATAAGTAATATCTCGAATAAACGCCTAAAGCGCTGAGACAAAGAATTAGCAATAATTTTTTTAAAGGAATAAGACTATGTGACGAACGCTTGATATTGTATAATTCGAATGGTTTGCTGCATTATTAACGTCTTGTTTGCTAATGAATATGAATCTATGATTGTATAGCTGAACTAAGAAATGAGACTACTTGCATATATATTTTAAAAGCCTTTCTTAAAGGGTTTGTTACGTGATATCGTTTTTTTTTTTAAAAGGTAAGAAATTGATTATCAAACAAGCTATGTAATTTACCAAAAAAAAAAAAAAAAAAAANGTATTTTGGCTACAGATGACTGTTAATGGTGCCTGCCTCGACCCCAGCCTACTGGCCTACTACAACTTGTCTACATTATTATTTGAAAGGATTTAAACATAATACTACTACTGTATGAACATAAAAAAAAAATGGCTTATGACTTTCGATTTTCATATCTAGTTTTTGTTACATTTAGAAAGTTTCCGAGAAAAAGGAATTGCTGTTTAAATTGGTAAGAAACGAACAGATGTTTAAACACTAAAACAAAGCTACAATCTCTTAAGGCAAAATGAAGCAGAGGAGTTTCTTACCAATCCTCTGTTTTGTCCTCGTAACCTTTGGTGTTACCTCTGTTTCAGCACAAACATGCATACAGAAC
>NC_025696.1:10109423-10125785 GCF_000633955.1 Camelina sativa
TTCAAGGTATCATTTCTTTAGCTACTTGTTTCTTTGCTTCCCTTGCCTATTACTTGGAGTCAAAGCAAGCTAGTTATATCATCTTATGGATGTTATTTGTAGGGTACGTTGCCTGATGGAAAAGAAATTGCAGTCAAGAGGTTGTCAAGAAAATCAGTACAAAGTAAGAAAGAGTTCAAGAATGAGGTTGTTCTTGTAGCGAAACTTCAGCATAGAAATCTTGTTAAGCTTCTCGGTTTTTCCGTCAAAGGAGAAGAAAGAGTCATAGTCTACGAGTTTTTTGCCTAACAGAAGTCTGGACTACATCCTCTTTGGTAAGAAAATAAACAAATGATTGGGTTATATATTCTCCTAAACCCTAGTTCTTGATCTCATTGTATAATGGGTCTATATGAGATGTGCAGACCCTAAAAAGCCAGGGGAGTTAGACTGGGAAAAGCGGTACAAGATCATTGGAGGGATTGTTAGAGGGATTCTATATCTTCATCAATTCACAACCCACAATCATACATCGTGACCTCAAAGCGGCTAATATCCTCTTGGACGCTCATATGAACCCGAAAGTTGCAGATTTTGGGACAGCAAGGATCTTTGGGATGGACCAAAGTGTAGCTAACACAGAAAATCCTGCTGGAACTCCGTAAAATACTATTATCACCCTTATAGCTTATGAAACTTAAGTTTCAAGATTCTATTCTTGACCAAATGTACAATTAATCATGCAGGGGTTACATGCCCCAGGAATATAGGGACGAAGGACAATTCTCAATGAAATCTGATGTGTATAGCTACGGAGTCTTAGTTCTTGAGATTATATGTGGCAAGAGGAACACGAGCTTCTCATCTCCGGTTCATAATTTCGTCACATATGTGAGTACCTAAAAAGAACAGTATAAATCTTATGATCCTATCTAACTATGGTTGTTATAACGGATTCATCTCTGAGCTGTGTTATAGGTCTGGAGGTTATGGAGAAGCGGGTTACCACTAAACCTTGTGGACCAAGCAATTGCAGAGAATTATAAGAGTGAAGAAGTAACAAGATGCGTCCACATTGCTCACCTCTGTGTTCAAGATGATCCAACAGATCGTCCCGACTTTTCGATAATCATGTCGATGCTCACTAGCAATTCCCTCATCTTACCTGTTCCTAAGCGACCTCCATCCCTCATTCCAGAAAGGCCCAACCAATCTACGAGGAGGTCCAATTCCCAAACCATGATTGATGATAGTTGATCCTCGTTGAAGATGATGTTCCATTGGACTTGTTTGATGTTAAATAACCATATTTTTCTGTTATTTCAGTATAAACTGTAATGAAACTATTCAAAAGTTATGTATGTGTTAGTTGTGACTTTTGAGATACTCATCAAAAATTACGTACACTTTTAGCATTTTTTAGTTTCTACGTTCTTTAAGTAGCGCTCTTTGTTACAAAATCCTTGATCTGCATTTTTATCAATTTACTTCTTTAACCGGTCATCGCTAATTCAAGTTATACGGAAAGGTCTGTTAATTTTTTTCCTCAGTTCTTGTCAATGAGGTACTCTTGTTTATACAGCTCAACTCCCATTTCTTCTCTTCACTAATTACATGCCAACAAAGAAAATTCAGTTTTGACTAGGTGGGTGCCCGCCCTACGCGCGGGTTGCTGTTTTCGTTTGTGTTGTTTCTATTTTTTTGTTTCGTATTTTTGTATTTTAACATCTGTTGATGGAATCTTTTGTGTAGATCTTTAAATTATGTTTGTTTAGTAGGAATTGCCTCAACGAATATTTCATAAATTGCAATTGATGTTTGACGAGTAGTAGGATACCAATTTCTTCTTCTCGACAACTGCAAGAACAACAATAGCAAACACCTTCTTTCCAGCCACAACAGTTCCACCTGCAGCAGTTGGAACAACAACTACGACTACTAAATCAACAACTTGTACTACAACTGAATTTGATTTAAATGGGACATAAGTTATGGAATAGTAATTAGTCAAATCAGTTAATTTTATTGTGAATTTGGTTCATAATATTCCGTATAAAACTTTAGAAGTAACTAATATGACAATTGTGAAAATACTATTTTACATTTCTAAAATCATTTATTTATTTCTCTTTCCATAAGTTTTATAATTTGGTAAAGTGAAACTGTAATTATATAACTTAATCTAACCACATTTATTTTAAGAATTCTAGTTTGGCTGCTAAAAAACCCATAATTTTTTTCCCAAGTGAAAAAGTATTTAAATGTAAGTTAATAAAACACTATGTTATAAAATTTGTTGAATTATCTATATTTACATTTACGAAGTACATTTTGTTTTCTGACCTTTGAATTATACTTATTTACAAAGTTAATTCCTTAAAAATTGCACAAAAGACAAAAACAATTTCCTAAACTATCTCTACCAATTTTTGGTTAAAATTTCCTCAAACAATTTATATATTAAAAAATTTCTCACACTTAATAACATATTTAAAAAATATATATACAATATATTTATAATTTCCTTTAAAACTCTTAATTTGATAATAACCATACTGTTTAGTAGGAAGAATTTAAGTTTTTTATTGGGTTATTAATTTCAATTTAAAAATGTAATTATTTTCTTATTGCGGGTTAAATCTAATTAAATGAATTATCTATAATATAATTTAATCTGTGGTATACCATTTTATGAGTTTTACGGATCTAATTATTTCACGGGTTATAACTAAAAATCTCCTAATTTATAGGATAAATTTAAAACTCACTTTATTGTTATAGATTGAATATAAGTATTTATTTTGAATTAGGTACTGTTGTGCGTGTCATACACCGTTAATTACCTTATTAATTTATTTAAAAAAAATATTGGATTAAAAAATTTGTTTGGACAACACATTTGAAGGAGTTTGGTCCATTTTCTAGTTGAATAACGTGTGGTGTTCTTATACGTACCAATTTTTAAAATGCCTTTATAAAATATTCGTAGCTTTAGAGTGTTATATTTTAGTGTGAATTAATTTTGAATAGAACAATACTTGGATTCACCTAAGGGGTGAACCTCTCCATTCACCTCCTTATAAAATAAGAAATAAAATCTGTATACATTATTATAAAATTAAAAATGTAAACCGCTCTTTAATAAATCCAAACCGACATATATTAAATCTAAACCCTAACCATCTCATATCTAAACCAACATATAATTTCGTTATAATTATGAAATCTAAACCCTAACATCTTATTTGTGAACCCAAACCGACATATAATTTTGTTCTACTTGTAAAATCTAAAGCTTAACCATCTCATTTATGAACCCAAGCCGACATATAATTTTGTTCTAATTATAAAATCTAAACCCTAACCACCTCGTTTGTAAGTCCAAAACGACATATAATTTTATTTTAATTGTAAAATCTAAACCCTAATCACTTCATTTGTAATACCAAACCGACATATAATTTTATTCTAATTTTAAAAATCTAAACCAAACCAATATTTAACTTTCCTTAATTAAAAGTATACATAATTGTTTCTTTAATTTGGTTTGCTTTTTAATTTAATTTTGATTTTTTTTTTAAATGAAATATTAGATGGAAGATTCTGATTGGCTGAGAGAAGAGGGAGTGAATGGAGAGGTTCACTCGTATGGATGAACCTAAGTATTTTTCTTTTGAATAAATGTTAAGAACGAGAATAATTTTTTTTTTGTCAACAGCTTTAATTGATTAGCTTAAAACAACCAATGTGAAGGAACATCGTTACAATAAACCCAATAGCGGTTTGGCCCGTACTTTACGAGCCAAATTATCCGCTTTGGAATTAGCTTGGCGAGAAACTAAAATTAAAGAAAAATCAGAAAAAACTCCTCTTATCATTCTGGATCTCTTCTAGGTACGTTGAGAAGGCGGGTCACTCTGCTGGAAAAGACATCATCTTCACCAAATCGGAGCAGTCGGTTACAAACACCACATCTCTCTTGTTTGCTTCCATCATACACTTCATTGCCCACACCAAGGCTTCCACCTCTGCATGAAGAGCTGACAAGCTACGACGGAGGTTTGCAGCCCCCATAGTTGGCGAGGGGTCTTCATAGCGGGAACAAAACCACCCTATACCTGCAAAAATATCACTTTCCTTCCAAGAATCATCAATGAAACACCTGAGACCCGAATAACCCGTGGTGTGTACATGACCGATAGGGAGTGGTTGCGACTCATGTAGAAGTTCTAATTGAGCTGAAGTCCAAGCCTTTTCCTCACTCTCCGCAAGTTGTATAACATCTCTGGGATCCTTATCCAAAGCCTCAAAAACCTTCTCGTTCCTTGCTTTCCAGATGTACCATAACAACCAAGGAAACATGGAAGTATTAGCAACCTTTGGCGTGTGTCAGAAAAGATAATCCATATTTGCATATAACGACTCTGATGGGAACACGCTCGGAGCTGTTGGAACCTGAGAAAGCGCCCAAGTTTGGAGAGCAGGCGGGCATAGGAAAATGGCATGATTTATAGATTCCTGCGGATCGCCACACCGACTGCACCTTGGGTCACACCCTATACCTCGATTGTGTAAATTCCTCATGACAGCTACACAACCAGAAAGGACTTGCCACATAAAATGGTTCACCTTAGGTGGAAACTTGACTTTCCAAACATAAGCTTGCAACGACCAAATATCTGGGCCACAAACCCCCACCAGCGGATCCTTATGAATTGTCTGGTAACCCGTTTTAACCGTATATTTTCCAGTTTTGGTAAAATGCCAACCTAGAGAACCACAGAATGAGGGGTCCTCAACGGCATAGCGCGTATCAAAGAGACATCTTCCAGGACAAAGGTAGTAGTGAGCAAGTCAATCTTCCACGAATTTGTCCCAGTGTCAATGAAATGGTCCACTGTAAGTGACGTGTCAACATTAAAGTCTTGTTGTAAAGCTGGCATCGGGGATTGAGCTGGTATTGAGGGATCTGTCCACACTGAAATGGAAGCCCTAGACCCAACTCTTTTAATAAACCCTTTATTTACCAGAGGTCGAGCGGAGATAAAACTCCTCCATCCATAAAACGGGGAATATGATTTGATAGGTTCCAAAGGATCCGATTTACGGAAATACCAACCTTTGAATACTCTCGAGAAAAGCGAATCCGGCATCGATATCAGCCGCCATAATTGTTTGGCAAGGAGAGCAGCAGTATTAAAATCATCTACACTCCGAAAGCCTAAACCACCATTCGCTTTGCTAGAGCAAAGCTTATTCCAGGCCATCCAATGCATGCCCCCCGAGTGACCGTTAGTATTCCACCAAAAGTTTGATACCGCACTACTTAGTTTTGCTGTGACTGATTTTGGGAGACAAAAACAAGACATCACATAGGTAGGTAAAGCGGTAGTAACAGATTTTATCATTACCTCTTTGCCCCCTTAGATAAAAGTTTTAAAGACCACCCATTAACCTTGGTATGAAGCCTTTCTCTGACAAAAGAAATTAGTTTTGTTTTGGACCCACACATGCTCTCCGGTAAACCTAAATAAGTACCCATCCCGCCTAAAGTTGAAATCCCTAAGACTGTTTTCAACTCTTCTTTGGTCTCATCGGGGACCTTATGCCCAAATTGCAGAGAATATTTTGTGAAGTTTATTTGCTGACCTGAAACCCCTTCATACTGTTTTAATATCCGTAAAATGACCTCACGTTGCTCCCTCTTAGCTTGGCAGAAAAACAAGCTATCATCCGCAAATAAGAGATGGGATATAGAGGGAGAGGGCCTAGCCACCTATATCCCATTCGGCCTTTTGGATATTCGCAACCAAAACTTCCATGCACAACATAAATAAATATGGTGACAAAGGGTCGCCCTGGCGAAGCCCACGATTTGGAACTATCAGCCCTTGTGGCTGTCCATTTATAAGAACCGTATACTGCACGGATTGTATACACCACATGATCCAGGTGATCCATTTCTCACAGAAACCCATCTTACGAAGTAGGTGAGCAATAAAAGGCCACTCAACCCGGTCATAGGCTATACTCATATCCATCTTGATTGCCATATATTTTGATTTGCACGAAGGGTTCGTGTGGAGGCCGTGAAACATCTCCTGGGCAATAAGAATATTATCAGAAATCAAACGACCGGCTACAAAAGCTGATTGAGTGTCCGAAAGAATATTAGGCAATACCAGTTTTAACTGCTGACAAAGAACTTTAGAAATAATTTTATAGCCCACATTGCACAGACTTAGAAATCATTGAGACGTTCATCAAAGGTACCAGATTGAAGGAAGGAATTAACCAATAAGACTAGGTCCACCTTGATAATATGTCAGGCCTTCTGGTAAAAAAGAGTTGTCATACCATCAGGACCAAGTGCCTTTTCCGGATGCATCATGAAGAGCACAAAGCGTTTTTCTTTTTCTGTAGCTGGCGCTGTCAATATACCATCATCATGATCCATGATAACCGTGGATATCTCCTCCAAGGCATCCTCAAAAACCTCAGGATTTGTGGACGTAAACAGTTCGTCAAAATAAGAAACTGCTACTTGTTGTAAATCTTTTTCCTCTGTTGCCCAAACACCATCTGTATTATAAAGCCCAACAATCCGGTTTCTAGCACGCCGTTGTTTCGTTTGGGCATGAAAATATTTGGAATTATGATCTCCAACCTGCATCCAAAGACTCCGACTCTTCTGCTGCTAGTACACCTCTTCATCCCGATAGGCATCCTTTAACTTTAAAGTTAGATCCAATATGTCCTCCGGAGTCCTTGCATCGTCATGTTGGTAAACATCCAAATCCCATTTTAGCGTTTCAATGGAGTCCCGACCAAAGGGTTGGAGATCCTTCCGCCACCGAGAGATCGATCGTCGACAATTTGTAATTTTCCCGACAAAATCCCCGTCATGTAATACCTGGGAATCCGTCCAGCTATCGGTAGTGGCATCCAGGAGACCTTCCTTACCTACCCACCGTTTATCAAACCGAAAGCACTGTTTCCCCCTAGGAATTTTATCTAAGATAGTGGCCACTAACAGTTTATGATCTGATGCAACCATTGGTAGATATTCCACAAATGACTGACCGAACAACTCATACCAATCCTCATTTGCCAATGCCCAGTCTAACCGGCACTGAATTGGTTTCTTATCTCGTCACCATCGCCAAGATAGAGAATCCCCGAGGAAAGGGAACGGGAATAAATATGTTTTCGCGTTTCAATTGGTTTCTGCTTACAGCCTTGTTATTTTTATACTTTGTTTTAAAATTAAGTTTGTAATAAACTGTTAATAGAACAAACATTGATATTGGAATTCATATAACTGGAGGTTATACATGATTTTGGGAAATAAAATAACTGAAAATATGGTAAAAGAAAATAGATATGATAACAATGAGATGGTTATATATTATTTGTTTTCTTTGTTAGATCATGTAAACGACCTTGACCATAAGCTTGTAGTGGTATAAGCTTGTAGTGGTAGCACTTCTCGCATGTGTTGTCAATGTCATTTAAGTTACACATGTATGGGGCATCATGGCCCATAGTGACTCTAAGAATTCTTCTTTCCTCATGTTCCCGATCCCATGGAGTCCAGTGTTGATGTTTTTTCCAGCAAGCATCAGTATCAATTTAAGTTATTATTCAACGTTTTAAGGGCGTGATCAATTTGCTCCAAAACAAATCAAGAAAGGTCTCAACTTTTTCACCAAAACACAGAAACCCATTAATGCATTCCAGAAACAAACATGTGAACAATAAATTAGTGTGCTTCGAAAGAAGAAGAAGAAGATGGCATTATTGTTTTTTAAAACACAACACCATGTATCAGATCGGAACTCAACATTTCCGGTAAAAACTAAAGAATCGAATCAAAACTAAACAATGCATGACCCATCTCTAAGCTTATCTCTGTAAGTACCACACATCCAGCTGATAATATAAACCCACAAAAGGAGCTGCTGCAAAACAACGACTCGAACAGTTCTCAATCAACGAAGCTGACAAAGTTCAATGGATGAAGATGATGATAACTTCAAAACAAATAACACAAAAACACTTTCAAAGATCCAAACCCAAACGAACGAAATAGAATTATATGGTTTTAGAGAATTAGAGATCATACTCAGATAAATTGATGAGTAGAGGAAGGAATTGCAGATGGGCAGTGACGAAGAAGAGATCAACCATCCACAAAAAGATTAAAACTTTATCAGTAATATAACAGAAATAGTCTTTCTCTTGTCTATTCACTAATCTATAATAGCTTATCATGAGAGCAGTTACTGCATATCTATACAAATTAAGCTCTGTTGTCAATAATCAGCTATTGACAATTACCTCTTTCATGGTAGATAACTCAGACTGCAAATGCTGAATATAACTCAATGCTTCAGGTGACAAGTCTCCAAACACTTGATGACTCAGTCTCTCTAATTCTTCAACACAATTCCCTAAATCCTCACCCACTCCCTTCTCAGAACAAAATCTAACATCGTCTTCCAAAGACTGATCCTCCTCCTTTCTAGGATCAATCGGTATGTCAAAGTTCCTCCTAAGTGATACACGACACTCTGCATTCCACAACGTATACTTAATAAAACCACAAAGAAACCAAAATCCCTAAATCCACAGTGTTCTAGAAATTAACAAAATTGTCATCAGACAGAGAGAGATAGATTCAAAATATATACTCGGTGATGATGGGAGAGATAAGGAAATGAGAGAGAGGCTGCTCGGAGATGGTAACGGAAACGGAGAATTGATCGGAAGGAAGGAGTCCAAGCATAGAAGAAAAATCGTCTGTTTCATGGAATCCTTAGCTGAATAGGATAAGCCTTAACAGACATATCAAGCGGCTGGATCCGATTCACCAAATTCGCAATCACAGTGAAACCGCAATCCAACTTAGACCGGCGAGTAGATACATACGAATCGTTGGAGGAAACTCTACCACCGCTGAGACAGCTAATCACAACGGAGGAGGAAGACAACACCACAAGATTCGGAGCATAAGGTAACAACCGGCAAGGAGACAAAGAGGAAGACGATGGTGGTGGTTGGTGAAGGATTAGCTTCTTCTTTGATAGGTCAGTAACACGAGAGAGCTTGAAGAAGGCATGCTAAGAACATATTCTAGGCTCGACTAAGAAGAATTCGACCATCGATGGGTTTAACATCATCGTCGGAATTGCTGAAATTTGTCGAGAGAGCCATGGCTGGGATCACCAGCTTTGTTTGACCATAGTATAAACGGCGAGGAAGAAGAGATCGAGGAATTGGGTTTTTTTTTCCAGAATCGAGCAGAATACATGTGTCACACTGACTCCAAAGTCCGCCACAAAGGCCACACAAACCCCTCCAAGACTTCCTACTGCTAAAATGGATAAATTCTAACTCCCATAAAATTTTCCATATTTAGCACTTTCCATTTTTGGAAACTTTCCACTTTAAGAAACTTCCATTTTAGGAAACTTTCCTCCAAAAATCCCGCCTCGCGGAAACTTTGTACCCCGAGCACCACCTCATCTTGTTACTGAGTCACACAACCAACTACCCCAAGCGACCGAGTAACAAGAGAGATGGGCTGGAATACTCCATTCCCGCTCCAGCCACGGATTACAGATGGGACCTAGCTAGACAAGTTCAAGTTGCGGCTTGCTTCTCATACCACTTCTTAAGCCTTGCCTTCATCTTAGCCTCAGGCTCCCAAGTCTGCTCCTCAACACCATCACAGTCACACAGGACTCTCATCAAAGGAATCTTCTTCTTCCGAAGTTCCTTGATCCTCCTCTCGAGAACCCTCACTGGCCTCGCCTCCACAGTCATGTTAGGCAGAAGATCCTCAGGAATCTTAGCCAACACCTGTTCACCCTCACGGAGACACTTCCGCAACGTAGACACATGGAAAACCTTTTGGAATGCACTCATAACCTCAGGTAACTCCAATCTATATGCCACTGGTCCAACCCGCTCAAGCACTCTGAATGGACTCATATACCTTGGACTCAACTTAGCCTCTGACAATGACCTGTTCGGACCCCGCAACATGGCCATCTTGAGGTACACTCTGTCTCCTACCTGAAACTCAAGATCTCTCCTCCTCTTATCAGCATAACTCCTCTGCCTATCCTGAGCCTCCTTCCTGTTCATCTTGAGAGCTCGAATCTTCTCTGAGGTCTCCCGAACAAAACTAGCACCAAACATGCTCTTCTCCCCCACCTGAGTCCAGCATAATGGTGTACGACATGATCTCCCATACAAAGCCTCATAAGGAGTCATCTGAATGCTCGCCTGATAACTGTTGTTGTAAGCAAACTCTACCAGATTTAGGTGATCTGCCCAATGGCCACCCCAGTCCAACACACACATCCTCAGCAAATCCTCCAGCATCTGGATCGTCCTCACTGATTGTCCATCAGTCTGGGGATGATAAGCTGTACTCATATGCACCTTAGTGCCCATCTCTGCCTGAAATGCCTTCCAGAACACCGAAGTGAACTTAGAATCCCTATCAGACACAATGCTCGCTGGCACCCCATGCAATCTGACTATCTCTCTCCCATATTTCTTAGCCAAGACCGCTGCTCCATCAGTCTTCTTAATGGCCAGAAAATGCGCTGACTTAGTCAACCGGTCCAGAATGACCCAAATAGCATCAAAAGTCCGTGACACTGATAATCCTACCACGAAATCCATGGTGATCATATCCCACTTCCACTCAGGAATGGGTAAACTCTTCAGTAACCCGCCAGGAACCTGATGCTCAGCCTTCACTAGCTGACACACATCACACCTCGAAACCCAACTAGCTACATCCTTCTTCATCCCGACCCAATGATAGTACCTCTTGAGATCACGGTACATCTTAGTCGCTCCTGGATGAATGGACAACTTGCTCGCATGAGCCTCTCTCAGAATCTCCTGTCTCAACTCCTCATCCTTGGGCACACAAACCCGACCGTGCACCAAGATAGTACCATTATCTGAGACCTGATACTCTGAATCCACATCCTTAGAGGCATTCACCAGCCCCAAATCCTTCTCCTGAGCCAACCGCACTCTACTCAGAAGATCTGCTCTATCTACTGCTTCCAAACCCAACGGTTCCTGTGAAACAGCACATAAGCTCAAAGCACTGATCTCCCCTACCAGAGACTCCATCTCCTGCTCCTGAGCCGAAGCTACCCTCTTCCGACTCAGAGCATCTGCAACCGTGTTAGCCTTACCAGGATGATAGGCTATCTCCAAATCATAATCTGCCACAAGCTCCATCCACCGCCTCTGTCTCAAATTCAGCTCAGGCTGAGTGAATATATACTTCAGGCTCTTATGATCTGTAAACACCTGTACCTTTGCACCATAAAGATAAGATCTCCAAATCTTCAGGGCAAAAACTACAGCACCCATCTCCAAATCATGAGTAGGATAGTTGCCTTCATGCACCCGCAACTGCCGCGATGCATAGGCAATCACCTTCCCATGCTGCATCAGAACACACCCCAAACCAACTCTAGATGCATCTGTATAAACCACATAGGGTTCTCCCTGCTCAGGCAAAGCCAACACTGGCGCAGTAGTCAACATCTCCTTCAGGCTTGCAAAGCCTTCCTCACACTCTTCTGACCAAACAAAAGGAACGTCCTTCCCTGTCAACTTAGTCATAGGATGTGCTCTGCTTGCAAACCCCTACACGAACCTCCTGTAGTAACCTGCCAATCCAAGAAAACTCCTGATCTCCGTGGCATTCTGCGGTCTAGGCCAATCTCTGATAGCCTGAATCTTCTCCGGATCTACAGAAACCCCGTCTGCAGACACTATATGACCCAGAAAACCCATCTCACGCTGCCAAAAATAGCACTTGCTCAACTTAGCAAACAACTTCTGCTCCCGCAGCTTCTCCATAACCGCCCTCAAATGCACTGCATGCTCTTCAGGACTCTTAGAATAAACCATAATATCGTCGATGAAAATGATGATAGATACATCCAGAAACTCCTGAAACACACTGTTCATCAATCTCATAAACGCTGCTGGTGCGTTAGTCAACCCGAAGGGCATAACTACGAACTCATAATGACCATACCTCATCCTGAAAGCAGTCTTCCTCACATCTGCTCATCTATCAGTATCTGATGATAATCCGACGCCTGATCTACCTTAGAGAACCAAGTAGCACCCCTCAACTGATCCAACAACTCATAATTCCTCGGGAGAGGGTACTTGTTCTTCACAGTAACCCGGTTCAAACCTCGGTAATCAATACACAACTGGAAACTCCCATCCTTCTTCTTGACAAACAACACCCTTCTTGACAAACAACACCAGCGCTCCCCACGGTGACACACTAGGACGGATGAATCCCTTACTCAACAAATCCTCTAGCTGCTTCTTCAGCTCTGCCATCTCTGCTGGAGCCATTCTGTAAGGAGCCTTGGATAACGGCGTCGTCCCCGGTTCCAGTTCAATGGTAAAAGGATCCGACCGAGATGGTGGTAATCCCTGCAAAGACCGAAACACATCCTCAAACTCTTTTACTACCGGAATGCTGCTAACCGTAAACTTCCCCATTGACTCTGGCATCGATATAGTAACCAAATAAGCCTCACGGCCCTTCTCGATCATCTTCCCAGCCTGAATGGCCGAGATCACGAGACTCCCCGAAGTTGGTCTAATACCCTGAAAAACCAACTTTCCTTCTGGACGCTCAAACTCCACTCTACCCCGATAGCAATCCAAATGCACCCTATGCCGATGCATCCAATCCATCCCGAGAATAACATCATACAACTCCACTGGACTGATAAGCAAATCCGCTGGCCACGACTCTCCTGCAATCTGAATATCGATTCCTCTAACCCGTCCAATAACTCTCAGGAACTTTCCTCCCACAACTCTAACAACTCATGTACGCTCTCCAGGATCCCCACTGATCCCCGCACTCTCTGCACACTCTGGAGTAATGAAGCTATGAGAAGCTCCAGAATCAAACATAACATGGGACTTAAACCCGCCCACCAACAAGGTCCCTACACAAACCTCATGTGTTGAGAACCTAACACTTTATCACAGAAAAATATAAAATCTGAACCTACTAGTATTCACAAAGTTTAAGTGCCAGAAATTATACCTGTGATCGCTCCAGCACTAGTTCCACCAGCCTCTGCTGTCGTGTAAACCCGTGGCGCCTGCTCAATCTGTGCTACCTGCTGAGCTCCAGGCTGCACCTGCTGCAACGCTGCCACTGCTGCCGGCTGCAACTTGGGACACATGGGCCTGATGTGCCCTATCTCCCTACAATGATAACATACCCGAGGCCCTACCGTCGGAGCACTCCTCTTGGGACAACTAGCAACCTTGTGATCCTTGCTCGCACAACCGAAGCAACTCGCACCACTCGGCTTCTGCGTAGCCTCCCACTTCCTTTTGGTTCCCTGTGCAGGCCTACCGCCCCTGCTCGAACCACCCTGCTGTTGAGCCCTACCAGGCTAAACCGCTGGAGTAACCGACACTGACTGTGCCCGGATATCCTCCTCAATCTCTGCTGCAGTCTCAACCAGCTCTGCACGCGTAGCATAACTCCGCCCTCTATAGTGAACTCTCAAATCATCACGTAGAGCCCTCAAAAACCTCCTGATCTGAGCCTCCTCAGGCTCCATAGCCCGACCCCCATAACAAAGAAGTCGACTAAACTCCAAGTCCAGCTCCCGCACTGACCGTGTCCCCTGAGACAACTGAAGGAACTGCACCTCCAAACGATCCAATGCCTCTCTAGGAAACTACTTGCGGTTGAACTCCAAGACAAAGTCAGCCCAAGTCATCTCCCGCTGCACCCTCCTAGCAGCCACAGATCTCCACCACAACTCAGCATCACCACTCAAAAAGTAGACCCCTATGTCCACCCAGAACTCCTCAGGACATCTCAGAGTATGGAAGTTATGTTCCACCCTCGTCCTCCACACATCCGCAACAGTAGGATCTACACCTCCCGGAAACTGCTCAGTACGCAACCGACCCATCTCTGTCAACATGCTGAGATAACGAGCATGGACCCCCACATCCGCAGCAACTGGCTGCCGCTTCTCTGCCACAACTGGTGGCACTACCTGAGCCCGAGCCTGTACCACTGGTGGTAACCGCTCTAACACTTGTGCTAGCAAAGCCGCAAAGTCAACACCAACTCCACCCACTGGGACTCCCACACCCAGGACCCTAGCATCACCAGCCACTGGAGCATCAACACCGCCCCCTCCTGCCACACTCACGGAATCCCCCGGAACACCCTGCGACTCACCAACACCCTCAGCTGTAACACTCTGGTCCTCGGTCTCACTAAAGGTTCGAAACTATAGCTCAACATTCTCTTCTACCGTTTTAAATGGCAAAACGACGGCGTTTAACTTACACTGTTATTGTGACTTAATCCGTTAAATTTATCCGTTAGTTGACTTAGAGACATGCCTTATTTAGATAAGTCAACAAAAGTTAACGATTTAATTTAAAAGTCAACTAAAGTTAGCTATTTAATTCACCACAATGAAAGTTGATGCTTTTTTTCAACACTTTTGATAAGTTGGGGATTTTTTTGACATTTTCCCTATTAAAAAACCATAGATATATCTGATCGAGACCATTATGCGATGTTCTTCTCTCTCTTATACCGCGAAACGACGACGTCCCTACCATATAAACTTGGAACCCTTACACAGGTTACCCTCTCGCTATATATAGTGTGCCAATGGCCTCGCTAGTTAATTCATATCGAAGAAAACTCAAATAGAGGCATCAAGAGTTGAAGATCTTTCTCTAAACCCCCTTCTCTTGTTTCCTTATTAGTTTTCTTCGATATATACTCAGAAAGATACTTGAAGAGCTCGCTCATTCGCAAAATAACAATGGCTCTAACTCACAACGTATTGGCAGTTACATTTGGAATCATGGGTAATTATTAGTATCATCAAGCATTCATAAACAAACACCAAAGTTATATAAAATTATAATTATATACTACTATTATATATCCTGTAAGGCTGTAACTATTATTGGTAAGTGCATATAAAATTTAACTGTACTATCTTTGAAATATGTATTTTTGCAGGCAACATCATATCATTCATTGTTTTCCTGGCACTAGTGCAAGCGTCATCTATCTCAAACACTCTTTGTTTCTTTCTTTCTTTTTCTTTTCTCATAATTAAAAAAATGTTTTGGATATTACTATTTTCAGGCCAACGACTTTTGTAAGAATCTGCAAGAAAAAAAGCGATTGAAGGTTTTGAATCACTTCCCTACGTGTCAGCGCTCGTTAGCGCGATGCTATGGATTTACTACGCTATGCAAAAAGATGGAGCAGGCTTCCTTCTCATCACCATTAACAGCTGTGGGGTGCTTCATCGAGACCATATACATCATTCTTCATCACTTATGCTAACAAGAAAGCTAGAGTATGTTTTAAACCTTCCCATTTCTTTTCGTTTATTAAAAACATGCACTTGTATTACAAACAAAAAAAAAAAAGTTTAGGTATTTCACTGATGATGATATATCAACGACTTTGAAGGTTCTTGGGCTCTTGAATTTCTTGGGTTTTGCTGCTATTATTCTTGTTTGCGAGCTCTTAACCAAAGGATCGAACCGTGAGAGAAAGTCCTTGGAGGGATTTGCGTCGGCTTTTCCGTTTGTGTTTTCGCAGCTCCTTTGAGCATCATGGTACGTACAAACTTATGTGACATGTATAATAATAATAATATACATGCAAACATAGAAATATTTGTCTATGGTCTAAACGTAGCTTCTTTGTCTCACCTTTTCTGGTAATGGCATCTCTTTATGTTTACGTATAAATGAATAATATAAAAAGAAAGAGATAAAATATTTCTATGTTTAGATCATAAAAAAATAATAATGAACATAAAAAGAAAGAGATCAAATAAATTGATAAATTGGAAATAAATATAGAAAAATAAAAGAAAAGATAATATTATAAGATATAGAAATCAACCATAGATCTATATAGAAAACAAAGAAGGAAGTCATGAGATTATTTACAAAAGTTGTCCAACCAAGTTTACAAAGTCATATTTATGTTTGACTTATGATTTTCTTTCCATACCTCTCTAGTCAGAAAACTGTTAATTGTAATTCTTAATCTAGTCGTATTATTTATGATAGAGATAATGTATTTGAAAACTGATCCAATCAAATGACTCCATGCAATATTGAGTTTGGTCTATGTATTTTTCTTCTTTGTTTGATCTGAAGCTGTTGCAATATTGAGTTGAAAAAAAAATTAACATTTTAACATGTAACTAATAATTGACATATGGAGAAGTAGAGTGAGAAACGTTTCTTCCCCTAGTAATTTTAGAAACGTTTCTCTTCCTT
>NC_025696.1:10126273-10149568 GCF_000633955.1 Camelina sativa
TATTGAGTTGAAAAAAAATTAATATTTTAACATGTAACTAATAATTGACATATGGAGAAGTAGAGTGAAAAACGTTTCTTCCCCTAGTAATTTTAGAAACGTTTCTCTTCCTTTCTCTCTCTTTTTTGGTATTTTTTTATTACTTTTTAATAAAAGAATTTCTGGAAATAACAACCAGTAATAATAGTCTTAATATTTTTTAACCAGTTATCTCACCCCCTTCCTCCTCACGTAGGTCTGGGTATGCATTTTTCTTTTTGTTTAATTTTGTTTAGTCTATAAATTTATGTTATAAATGGTTCCCCCTTCCTTCTTTAATTCTCACATGATGTTATAAATTTGGGATTATTAGATTTAAAAATAATAAATAAACATCCTTAAAATGACAACCTACGCTATAACACTAGTTTGATGGCAGCAGAGTTTGAGAGAGATAGAGCCATAGAGGTCCCCCTTTACCTCAGTTGTTATAAGAGAGAGAGGTCCCGCTTACCTCCCAAATACATTTCGTTTCCTCGTAAAAACAGATCAATTTTGCTACATTTTTGTAAAAGAAGTTGTGAGAAGATTAATAAAGGTTTCATAAAAACAGAAAAAAGAAAAAAGTATCTCTGAAACTCTTTTTTTTTGCCTTTCTCTCGCAGATTTTCATTTATTAAAGACACATCAATCAATGTTCTCAAATTCGATCGACCTTATAATCTGATAATATCTTTGAGTTTTAGATCGAATTTGGGTAAATATTGAACCAATATACTTATTTTAACAAAATTATGGTGGGAAAATGAAAGAGAATTAAAAAAAAATGGTTGAAGAGCAAAGATCTGCGCCGTAGGGTTTCTAAAAAAAATTGGGGAAGAAGATGACTTTGGTGATTAAGAATATTCACTTATTGGGAAAAAGTAAGATTCGAACCCTTATCCTCTCCACACTTGAGTTTACTTGTAACTACTGTGCCACTTAGATGTTTTAACTTATTTTTTGCTTTTTAGTTTACATAATGAATAATAATTATATGTGTTATTATTATTATTATTATTATTATTATTATTATTATTATTATTAGTATTATTATTATTATTATTACTATTATTATTATTATTGATATTATTATTATTATTATTTTGCGTATATTTGTTTTTTTTAAACGTTCTTCACTTATGTACGTATAAAAGGCAAAGATCTCNTATTATTATTATTATTTTGCGTATATTTGTTTTTTTTTTAAACGTTCTTCACTTATGTACGTATAAAAGGCAAAGATCTCATCTTTTATGTTTTCTTACTTCAGATTTTTCATTTATAATATCTATGGTATTAGACCAAAATATAAATTTTGTATTTTATTATTCATAATATATGAATCTTTCAATTTACAGTATGAAACAATAAGTTTTATATTTACGTGCTTCCTTTTTTTCATTTAAAAAAAAATATATTTACTAGTGTAACTAATAACAATATTCATATTTGTTTTTATGAATGGTTTCAGGATNAAAATATATTTACTAGTGTAACTAATAATAATATTCATATTTGTTTTTATGAATGGTTTCAGGATCAGTTGTTTTGGGTTTGGCTAAGGATTACTATTAATAAAAGGACAATTTGAGCCCTGTGAGAATGTCCACCTCAACCAAGTTCACACTTATCTTAGAGCATGTCACATAAGCAGCAAATATAAGAAAAAACCCAAGAAAACAAGTAAAAAAATTCGATTAAATTTTTCCTTTAGATTCTTCGTCTTTCCCTCTTAATATTGATCATAAATTTTTCGGATTACAAAACCGAAAAGCCTCACCTATTATTGCAAACAACAAACCAAATCAAGGGTACTTAATTTGACGAGCATAGACGATGAGTGATTGGATATAACGAAATGAAACGACAGCCCTTATGGTCATTAGTCGTACCAGAGAGATGGCGATGAAAACCCTCGAAAAGTTCCACATAAACTCAAGGTAAAACAAAGTCTGCAATTGCCCACAAAAACATCATTATGCTTCTTTATCTTTATTAATAGGTTAATAGTAGTTTGTTTAAACTTTAGGGTTTCTATCTACCTTTTGGAGTTTGAGGTTATGTATTGATAAGTAATCTTACATGATATATATGTTTTTCTGAGTTTATTGCGGTTGTTCTGTTTTGAAAGTGATTTGGCGTGCTATTATTTTTGTTTATGAAAGACCTAAATAAAGAAAAGATACATCGTTGTTCATTTCTTTTTCTGCACTTCAAAGTCTAGATACCAATAAGAAAGAATATGTGGTTGCGTTATATGAATAGTTTATCCAAATATTTAAATTGTGTTTCATATAACTTGTGGATTGTGCTTTCATTCCTTTCTGAATCTGTCAAAGAAAAGGACGGACATGTTCATGTTGAAGATTGAGTCTTCGATTAAACCTGCAAAGAATAAGAACAATCATTGTGAGGCAAAGAATGAGAAGAAGAAGAATCACAAAAGATTGGAATTAAAGCGACCGTAGAAGAAGAAGATGCAGAGAGGAGTCAACTACAAGAAAAAAACAATGTCAAACAATAAGACAAGTGAAACTGTCGTGACTTAAGTTAAGACAATAAGAAGTAATTGGGCTAATTGTTTAGTTAGACTCAAATGAGTGAATATGTTGTGTTAGTTAATGTCTAAAATCTAAGTGCAGTTTTTGATGCAGTGCAGTCTAAGCATGAGTAGGTGTGGCTTGTGTAAGAGCCTAGGATCTAGAAGTAAGGTCTAGAGTATGGGTGCAAGTAGAAGATGTATGTGCATGGATTGTAAGAGACATCCAAGCTAATACAGTATAGTCTTTATGAGTACGTACAATGTTTTCTGCCTCTCTAGAATAAAGAAACTAAACGAAGTGTAACAAAGAGAGAACGAGGAAAAAAACCTCTGAGAGAGAAACAAAGGCTAAAAGTGGGAATATCAACAGTTCAACACACCTAGAGAATTAACACAAAATCTAAATGATTCTTATATTTGGTTATAATCACACATGCCACCACTCAAGAGAATAAATAAGAAAGCTCAAACTGTTCACCAGATTGTGCTGTAGCCTACTTATTATCTCCATATGAACATATCTCAGTCAATTGTGTTATGAGAATTCCTCTTTATATTTAGCGTGTTTTGATATTACATACAACGACACCTTAGATAATAGTCGAGTGACCATCAACAATAACTCAATTCCAAAGATATACAAAATTCAAATATTATATATTACTTCATATTTGATACGGTAATTTTTTCTTTACCTCAAATAATACGCTTGGTTATAATATCAGATACAAAATAATGTAATTTTTACATATAACACAAAAAATCAATTTAGATTTTATAAATAAACTAGCTCAATTGTCAAATGTCTTTCCGGGCGTAGCTTGGATTTTCACAATCATCATCATCATCATCTCGAAAGAGAAGACAAACCTCTGTGACCTTTAAGCAGCTAAAAAAAACATGGATGCATTCATTTACACCTTCCAAAACAAGGCAACATTTAATTACAATAATCCAAACAATAGAAACAAAAAAATTAACAAACTAAAATAGAAAAAAAAATAAACAAAAAACAAAAAAAAGAAACAAAATACAAAACCAAAAGGCCATGCCTCAAAACAAAATTTACAAACAAAATGTAATCAAACACATTGCAGAAATTTTAAACAAATCATTTTTTTAAAAATATATATATATATATGTAGATATACATTAACTAACCACGAAATATAATAACAACAAAATATAATGAAAAAGTATAACTATGCAAAAAAAAAAGAAATCTTCAGATGTAATAAACCCTAATATATATGGAAACAAATCTTCAGATGTAAAGCAACCAACAACAAATAAAAACAAAACAACATTCCAATTATATAGTTTTAATGCAAATAAGCGTGAAACAAAACTGCGCGTAGCGCGGTATAATCTCTAGTATACAAATTGAGGAACTACGTAGTGGAAAATTTGATTGAAGTTCAAAGGCACCATCAAGAAATCAAATTACGTGAAGTGCTTAGGCTTCAAATGCCTTTACTTAATGAGTGGTCATAATTAGACGCAAAAAACTCGGAAGCGTTGAGCAAGCTAACTGAAAACTCCATGCTTTGTCTGTCCGTTTACCCCTCCCCTCGTACATGGTGCCACGGTTAGATAATATTATTTCTTTTGGAAAACAAATTTGTTTATAATGTTTTTGATAATGAAAAAGATTAATCATGTGGAGGTTATAGATAGATGTGGTGTCCATACATGAAGAAATGGTCATAGCTATAGCCTATAGAAGTCATGGACGAGATCGAAGACGTCATCATCAAGTTTCTCCCACGAGTAAGTCCACTTTATTTATGTTATTGACCTTTTAAAAAAAAAAAAAAAAAATCTTATACACATGATAATAAGAAACTTGTCTTGGTGATTAAATATCAGCAGATTGAAATAATCCTATTTGAGCTGACACGATTGATTGGCATGTTCAATCAAGAATTGTTATATTTTGAAGAAGTAGAGAAGACCCTTTTCTCCATTCCTATCTTTGCGGTAAATCAATATCTCTAATACTCCTCTCATTATATTTGACCGGTCCGGTTTACTCTATAACTTTGAATGGTTTGATTGTTTGTTTGGAATTAAGCATTAAAGACTAAAGTGGTGAAATGTTTGTTTTAATTAACAGGCCCTGGAAAGCAGCTTGAAGGTCCATTTTCTCCAGAAGAATGAAGAACAGAGGAAATCTTTCCAAAGTTCATAATTTTTTTTCTCTAATAACTAAGAGTTGAGATATGTAACTAAATATTAATTATAATACATACTAGTGATATTTAAGGTCATAGATTCACATCTTTTGTTTTAATTGGAGGTAATGTAGTAGGAATTTAAACCAAAATGTTCATGGGAACAGAAGTTATCCTTGTAGGAGGAAAGAGTTTATGGTGGAAACACTGCATATCTCAATTTCTTGGTTTCATTGGATTGTTATTTATCTCATCTCCTATGTGAATATTCAACATCTCATTCATTGGTTTGTTATATATATATATATATATATATATTATTAATAAAGTAATTATCTTCAAACTGTGAGTTTGCTTCCGAGGTTCTTTCTCTTTAGTAGTCTTAGGGGCTCGGTCAAATTGACCCAGCAGGGTTGTTCTAGGGTCCAAGGTTTTGACATTTTATAGCTACTATAGGTGTTAAGCTGATAGCGGGGGAAAGGGTTTGATATATTCTTTTATCTATCATTCTTTCACATCTCAATAATAGTAAAAAATACAGAAGTGGATGGTAATTGGTATAAATATAATTAACTTTTGTATTTCAGTATCTAATAACGTCTCCTCAATCTCCCTGTTTCTACTTTCTTCTCCAATTAACGCTATACAAATAAACCATTTTTGGAACATATTTTGGCTCTTAATTTTCCTAAGTCTTTATTATACTATTCTAAAAAAGTACATGATTGTATCAGATCCATACTAAATTACCTTTCAAAATCGAGACATAGATCTACATCAAAACCCCGTTCTTAAACCAACTTGGTCTAAATGAAATTCTTGTTCTTAAACTAACCGGTTTTCATCTCTCGTATAATTTGTAAATCTATGTCATGTTATGTTATGTCTCTTAAGGTTTAAATTTTTATATCATGTAGGGCTAAAACAAACGGAAAAACGAAAATAATATATTTTTATTCTTTAGCTTATAATTGTGAAATCTTGTTACAATGGTGTTCAAATATTAGCATTCCAAGGATAACATTTTTCTTTACCTGTTAATCTACATGGACCATCAGGTCTTATACTCCAAAAACACGGATGATGTTTACATAAATAATAATCTCTGCTAGTTACAAAAATTTCAAACCATTTCGATTCACTTCCCCATTCAAAGTGACAAAAAAAACTCGTTGTGCCCCAAAAGTTAATAGCTGTTATAAATCCCCAGGGTTTATACGGGGGTAATGATTGTGAATCGAGATCTTTGTTCTTCGATTTGCAGTGTAGTCCCAATTGAACATTTGGACCAATATCATTGATGATAGTAACATTTACTCTCGCCTCACATAGACAACCAAAGAGAATAACCATGAATGTGATACTAAACAGTATGTTAAATGCGTATGAGCCACACATTATGAATAATTTAAATAACAATTATGAATGTTTACAAAATATGAACTTTAGGTTTTAGCATCCCATCTTTTTATACGTACATCTCACGAAAGAATGACTAAGATTTTCAAAGATCTTATCTTATATTCCCTTCATTTTATCTAATATGATTTTATTTTAATTTATATTTTTTCTTCTAAAATATATGTATTTCTCACAAATCTATGCAAAATTAATTGGATTTGTTTTAACTATTAATATTATGCAGATTTTTTTTTTACTGGTTGAATTGGTATATTAAATTATGTTTTTGTGTAACAATAAAAAAAAATTCAATAATTTCTTTATTAGCGTGCATTAGTCTAAAAGTCATCTAAAAAAGGGAGGGAGTATAATAAAATAAGGTTCATCCATACTCACATGTGCCATTTGTCTTTGACTCTTTCTGACATGAGTCATTTAAAAAAAATCTCATATACATTGTTATCTATGTTTACTTTATTAAATAATATCATTATATATTATATTAATCCTATTTTTCCTATATTTTAAAATAAATAATTCACATAATGTTATTGTTAAAATCACTTTTGACATGTGTTATTTTAAAAACTCAAATACATTATTATCTATCTCTTTCTTTATTAAATTATATCATTATCTATTAAAATTCTTCCAAAACTAAATAAACCATAACAATACCATTATGCGAACTATTTATTTTAGAATGTACTCAAATACATTATTATCTATCTCTTTCTTTATTAAATTATATCATTGGCTATTAAAATTATTTCAAAACTAAATAAACCATAACAATACCATTATGTGAACTATTTATTTTAGAATGTACTCAAATACATATTATCTATCTCTTTCTTTACTAAATTATGTCATTATCTATTAAAATTCTATCAAAACTAAATAAACCATAACAATAACATTATGTGGACTATTTATTTTAGAATGTACTCAAATATATTATTATTTATCTCTTTCGTTAATAAATTATATCATTATCTATTAAAATTCTTTCAAAACTAAATAAACCATAAAAATAACATTAGGTGGACTATTTATTTTAGAATGTACTCATATACATTATTATCTATCTCTTTCTTTATTAAATTATATCATTATCTATTCAAATTCTTTCAAAACTAAATAAACCATAACAATACCATTATGTGAATTATTTATTTTAGAATGTACTCAAATACATTATTATCTATCTCTTTCTTTATTAATATCATTATCTATTAAAATTCTTTCAAAACTAAATAAACCATAACAATAACATTATGTGGACTATTTATTTTAGAATGTACTCAAATACATTATTATCTATCTTCACTTTATTAAATGATATCATTACAAATTCTTTCAAAACTAAATAAACCATAACAATAACTTTATGTGAATTATTTATTTTAGAATGTAGAAAAAATAAAAGATAAATTAAGAGCATACTTTGGAGGAACTTTATTTTATTATATCTTTATTTTTTTTCAAATTGGGTTTATTGGTCGTCGTACCAATATCTAAAATATATGAGTCTCTGATTTTTTTTTTCAAATAGCCATGTAATTGTGAAACGACCCAACCCGTTTTTTAAAATAATAATAATAATAATAATAATAATAATAATAATAATAATAATATATAATAATAATAATAATAATAATAATAATAATAATAATAATAATAATAATAATAATAATAATAATAAATACTCTACAACTAGTGGTCTCATACCCACTAGCCACCTAACCACAATCACACAACAACGGATAATAGAAACAATAACAATATTCAATAAATACCCAATAGTAAATAACCAATATTAAAACATAGCAAATAACCAAACAACAGGAAACATAGAACCAGCAACCTAGCAATGTTTTAATGACCCGACTCTAGCAACCTAGCAATGTCAGACAACATCCAATCGAGTCTCTAGAACATCCTTCTCTTCATTGCCTTGATTCCACGATCACACTTTGTCTTTACCTGCACCACAAATACAAATTGAGATGCATGAGTATTTTATAAACATTCAGTGAGGCAATCCTCCCATCTATTGGGCTATACGCACAAGTAACTGAGATATCAATGTCCAAAAACAATCAACAAACAAAGCATACAAACCAGGAAACAACACATAGTCTCGCTGGAAGGAAGGTGTCGACCGACACAAGCTAAGTGTCGACTGACACTACCCCACAGTATCGATCGATGCTTGCTCATTGGCGTCGACCTACACCCTGCTGGTGTCGATCGGCACTACCTCTACAAACGCGTTCCGCTTGAAGCTGAGAGTCGAATCTCGCTTCCTAACACCTCCAATCCATTCAATACTCAATCCCAAAGCCATATGAATCCGTAGAAACCCTATAGCAACCCAAACAAGCAAGAAAACACAACAAACAACACCAAACAAGCAAGACAAGAAGATCTCAGACTTAGATAAGCCATGGTCATGCACTCACCTCTTTGCAAGAAGTTTCTGACCAACAATGACGAATCCCTCACTCCCAGCAAGCTTCTACCACCTTCCTAGCTTCATATCTCCCAAGAACCACCAGGAAATCTCACCAATCCACCCAAAATCTCAAGAACAAGGGTTTTCTCTCTTTTCTCTCAAAAAACAAGAGAACGGCGACAAACACAACCTTCCAAAACCCTTTTCTCGACAATCCACTTAAATATCTCGTTTAATGGTTTTCCTTAAACCATACTGATAACATCATTATTTTACCCATTTTAGCTATAATTTTAGTATGCATTTAGGAAGAGCTTAGTATGATTTCAAGGCTTTAGTGTCTACTATCAAGTATTTTAGGTTTCAAGAAGGTTTTACAGGTTTTATAGCAAAAAGGGACCAAAAGACAAGGAAAATATGTTTTAGGAAAGATTCAGAGCCTTACAGTACGTGCCACTTTTGAAGAACTTTCAGAACTCACATTTTGACGTACTTGGTGTCTATGGAAAGCTAGAAGAGTCACCGTTCTCCTCGAAGTAGAATCAAGTCAATCTGTTCAATCATCAGGAAATTATTCCCGATTTACCGAGATGTTATAAACCAACGTAAGGAGAACCAACAGGCCAAGTGGACTTTAATGACGGCCGGATTAGCAACCATCACGGCGGCCCGGCCCGGAGGAGCCACCATGTTCTAAAAGCTTCCTACGCCGCCCCTTGCCATGCACTTAACAAGAAAATACGTTTCTACCCTTACAAAACCCTAAACCTAGACAAAAACCCTATAAATACTCTTCTAAACCTAGGGTTTAGAGTGTGCCTTCACCTGCCTCCAAAGAGATCACGACCAGAGGAGCAGCCGACGTCCTGAAGCTCTCTCTCGTCTCTCTCTCGAAGCCTTGAAGTTCACCAACTCTTTCTCTTTCTCTTGTTCGTTTGATACACTAGTTTTCGTAAGGAGAAGCCTTTACATCTTGTACTTGATTTTAAGAAGTAATCTCTAAACCTTATTCTTACTATTTATTATTTTATGTTTATAAATATTATTTAAACCTTGCTTTGATGATTTCCTTAAACATACTAGAGTAGTTTTCTAGTTGGGTTTAATGGGATAATCAAAGGGGGGAGATGATCTTAGTTTAGGTGGCAATTTTTAGGGTTTGTTAGATTTAATTTCTTGTTTATTCTATGCTTTAATTCTAAGTTTTTGCTTAATGCTTTAAGTTAGCCTCATGAACTAACTATGATCTAAAGTGTATATGTTTCGTCAAAAACTTGCATGTGTGCTTGACCTAGCTTAGATGTGTGAGGAGTCATAGAAAGCACATACCCCTTACCTATTCAATCTCATGGATTAGAATCGAACATGTTTTAAATGCTTTGATCTATGCGTTGTTGCCTGCGACAGTTGAGTAACGGAGTATAGAGATCTTAGACGGTTATCTTGTGATTTATAAGTTAACGGTTCATCCGTGTTTCGTAGTCCGAGTTTTAGATAAACAAACTAATCCTAAACTTTCCTAGATAGATAGATCATCAAACCCCTGCGATTTCCCTTGATGCCCAACGCTTGCTTTATTTATTTTACTTGCTTTTATTTACGTTTATTGCTTACTTACGACTGTGACAACCAAAAACCCCATTTTATTGAGTCCTAGCCTTACATCTCTTCTGACAGATTCTCTAAACAACAACTCTCTCTCTGTGGGATCGTTCCTTAAATACTACTACTGATTAGCTGTGCACTTGCAGTCGTTGTGTGGTCTTTTTAAGGTAAAAGAATTGAAGTGATAAAAACCACGCACATCAAGCTTTTTGGCGCCGTTGTCGGGGAAAGATTGTTGTTTACAAGAGTCTAGGAACTAGAGTAACGTCTAGGACACCTTGCTTTTTAATTTTTATTTTTGATTTTCACTTGTTTCAAGAGACCTTGAGGATGAACCTCGACGCTCTCCCAAGAGATTTTGAGAATCTCACAATCGCACAGCTCATGTTGCATTACCGAGCCACGGACGGAGACCCATCCGGTCCGCAAGCCCACTCGCTGCAAGGTTCGTGCATTGGTCACTCTCGACCAGCCGATGTACCATCTAGGCGCCCCTGTTGTCGCTCACTTACTCGACCATCTGGAGGCCGAGCACCTATGAGACCAGCTTACTGCCCATCTGACCATTCTTACACGCCGTACCACACAGACGTGCCATGCTTTGCGACGGACCAACACCTTGATCCGCAAGAAGTCATGAAAGTCGATGTCAATGAAAACTTTTTCTATGACACTCGCAAACCAATCACTTCAAGGAGCTCTCAAACTGAAAACAAGCTCATGAAGATGATGGATGAACTTATATCAAGTCAAGAGGAGGCTGATAAAGTTCTAAATGCTAAACTGGATAAGATGAGTATTGAGTTTGGAGCTAAACTCGAGATTATAACCCAAGACGTTACACGCTTGGAGGAGCAAATCGATGCCATAAAAAATCAAGTTTTAAACCATATGGAGGATATATAAGATCAAGGAATTAAGATTATCAACATAGGTTACACCCATTGACACCATCGAGAGCCACCTAGAGTGGAAAATAGAAGCCATATTCAACAAATCCGGTGAATACAATAATTGGAGTGATGATCAATTCTATCAAACTACTGATGCTGAAGAAGGATATGGAGTCTCACTTGAGTATCCAACCGATCCTAACAAATCCAAAGAGTGGACTAGAGAAGAATACTATCAAACCGATGAAGGAGATGCTTATTTTGAAGAAAATTTCAAGGAGAGCCATTATGAAGATTTGCCAAGAGAGAATGATGAGTCTTGTGATCTATCATCTGCTAAAGAAGATGGAGAAGAAGAGCTCAAAGACTTCTACTGTTGCATGACATACCAGTTCCCTAATGAAGAAATTCCCAAAAACCACAATTATCGACAATATCAACACCAAGAAGAAGCTATCTACCGAGGTAACCCTAGAACTCGACCATCTCCAACACCATATGATGTTTATGAAGATTGGGAACCTGTTCCAAGTCACCGTCCATCACGTTTTCAAAGACCTTATCCAAGGAGAGCTAGAGCCAATTTAAACCACTCCTACCGAGACCCTATCCGATTTCCCCACCAAGTCTATCAAGAAAATTTTCATGTGTCTACAAAAGAAAGAGTTGAGTAAGAAAAGATGTTGAACCTAATAAGTCAGTTAGCTGATCAACAAGATGAGACTATGAAGATGCTGCATGAGAAGCTTGACAAAATCGATTCTGATCTTTAAAGAAAAATGGATGACATTGCTGTTAAAGTTAGAAGCATAGAAAGCAAAGGTCTAAAGATGCTGCAACCATGGAGAGAAGAGTCCATTGTCTTGAAGAGGAACAAGAGAAACATCTCAAGAGTGCCCAAGATATTGTTATCAACATTAGAGAATTGGTCAATGAAGTTTCAAACTTAACAAAGGACCATGAGTCCAAGCATGGAGTTTTATTCAACAAGGATTTAAACACAAGTATGCGTGTGCAGAAGCTTGAGAACCGAGCCTATGAAGCTGAGAGGAAGATGTTTGGTCTCGACTTTGAACAAAAACAATTTGGAGAAGTCTTATCCGAAAAGTCTACAATCACAAAGGAGAGCCACAAGTTTCTTAAGGAGATTGAGTCGGAAATAAAAGAGAAGAACCAAGACCTTGCTGCTAAGATTGAGGATCTGACCTCATGTGTTGGTGAACACAAACTAGAAGAAGGAGCTCGACCCGACGAGGAGGAAGGAGAAGAAAAGAAAACCCTATTCGAAAAAGGAAAACATTCTAATTTCCTTATAGAAAAATGAAAATTTTCTTTTACTAAACCACAAGGTAACCCTATTCATCCTCTATAAAATCTCGACAAAGGAGGAGCAACCTTAGGAGCCAAAGAGCTTGAAGTAGAAGCCGTGGGAGACAAGTTACAAGGTTCCATGAAAATCAAAAGTTTCAACCCCAACTCACTCAAGCACTCTCAAGAAGAAGAAGGAGAAAACCATACAAAGGTTTGTTTTGCTATTACCACATTATATGCTCCACCACCACGAGGCCTAGAAGGTCTAGGAAAGGGAGAAGCGGAGCTGCCAACCACAAACTGTATTGCCAAAACAAGAGAAAAAGATGACCTTAAGGAGCCACCTGATGACATCAGTGGAGAATGAACCAAGAGAGCTTGTCTAAGGACAACCCACTCTCCTCACCCTGCTTGAGAAAGCAAGCTAACGTCGAGCCAACGACGTTACACAAGCGCTTCTTGGGAGGCAACCCATGTCTAGTAAGTTTTTATTTTTAGGATTTATTTTCTTTTAATTTTAATATTTTTGCATTTTAGTTTCAGGTTTTATAAAAAAAAACACAAAAAAATAGAAAATAGAAAAGCCAAAAAAGAAGGAAGAAGAAGGTCCATGGATTGGCAACACACCATGACTAGTGGCAAGTACCACCTACTGACCGGCCATGTTCAACATTTCCAATGCAAGCCGAAGGCAACGGATCAATCACAATCCTCATGTGATCGATGCCGAGAGTCCCCACTAACTCTACCAGCCGTAGCCAATGCCATGACCAACGTACCGTGTACCATTTCCTGCGTACCGCGTACCACCACACCGTACCAGCTGCTTATGTCCGTGACCGTTCACCCGTGTACCGCGAGACAACTCCGAACCACCACCATCCTCACCACCAACCATCACCATTCTTTTACTTAGGTCTGTTTTTATTCTTTTTATTTTATCATTATTATTGATGGTTTTAGGTTTTTGTTTCAAGGAAGATGCATTTAAAGATATATCAAACACAATTCAAATGAGCTTAGCCTTGTTCATATTCGATGTCAAGCAACCAATGGAAGTACAAACGGTTAGTCACCAAACTTTCATTCCACAGCCGAACTCTAGACAATTTTTGGGCAACCATTAAACGTCTAGAGTCGACACAACATTCCATCAAGGTGACATTGTTCTTAAACACTACACTTTTCATTATGATTTTTAATCCTCAACTCTTACTTTTTTCCCACCGAGTACGGTGTGATTTAAGTATGGGGGAAGGATGTTCCATCCTATACTAATGCTACTTTCTATTTTGTTGACTTGAGACATTTTTCCACTTTTTACATCAATAATTTTGACGTTTTTATCGAGTCACATTTTTTTTGTTATTGAGTCAAAACTAGTAGGGGATTATGATCTTATTCTAACGGTTTATATGATTTAGATTAACACTCTTATGACTCTTGATTATGCTTGACAACAGAACCGAAGTTTGGAAAGACTATGCGACTCAACAATCCCCCAAGTCCCTTTTCGATGGATATTCAGATGATCTAACGTTGTCTCTAACTTTTATAGGACCTAAACCGGACTTAATCATCAAGCCCTGGGAATTTGTATACATTGGACTAGATATCTACATTCAAGCTACACAAGACATTGCACTTCTTCAAAAGTATGTTCCCCTCTCTCTTCCCTTCGTAACTCTAAAAAAAAAAGAGAGACAAAAAAAGATAAAAAAAGAATAAGGATATAGGTAGCAAAGAAGTGAGCCAAGGGATGTCGCGTAAATCCGTGCATACTTTAGATTTCATGGAAGCATGTCCAATGTATATATAAAAAAACAAAGAGAAGAAAAAAGAGCAAAGGTTCTATAAATAAAAAATGATACCCTAGAAAATTAGGGAAAGATAGATTCCTTGGAAGTGAGAAAAGGGAGAGGAAAGGTATCATACAAAGAAAGTCTTGGCTTAAAGAGAGTCGACAAGCCTTTGATCCATTTTCCCTTGGTAAGATTTCACTTTTTATTATTGCTTTAATTTATGTAAAGAGATGACAATGGAGATTCTGGATACTCTAAAGAATTGTGGGATCAAGGAGCGTTGATGATTCTCATGGATAATTACAAATGTAAGTTCCTAATGTCAAGGCGAAGAAGATTGCAAAGACAATATCCCCAAAGTAAGTGAATTCCCATTATTTTCAAAACCTCTTTTCGACGATTTATTCTGATTATTTGCTTGAGGACAAGCAAAGTCTAAGTCCGGGGGAGTTGATAACATCATTATTTTACCCATTTATCTATAGTTTTATGCATTTAGGAAGATTTTAGTATGATTTTAAGGCTTTAATGTCTATTATCAAGTATTTTAGGTTTCAAGAAGGTTTTACAGGTTTTATACCAAAAAGGACCAAATGACAAGAAAAATACGTTTTAGAAAAGATTTAGAGCGTTAAAGTACGGGCCACTTTTGAATAACTTCCAGAAATCACGTTTTGACGTAGTTAGTGTCTATGGAAAGCTAGATGAGTCATCGTTCTTCTCGAAGTGGAATCAAGTCAATCCGTTAACTCATCAGGAAGTTATGCCCGTTTTACCGAGACGTGTTATAAACCGACATAAGGAGAACCAACAAGCCAAGTGGACTTTAATGACGGCCCGATTAGCAACCATCACGTCGGCCCGGTCCGGAGGAGTCACCACGTTCTACAAGCTTCCTACGCCGTTCCTTGCCATGCACTTAATAAGAAAAGACGTTTTTACCCTTACAAAACCCTAAATCTAGACAAAACCCTATAAATACTCTTCTAAACCTAGGGTTTAGAGTGTGCCTTCACCTGCCTCCAAAGAGATCACGACCAGAGGAGCAGCCGATGTCATGAAGCTCTCTCTCATCCCTCTCTCGAAGCATTGAAGTTCACCAACTCTTTCTCTTTCTCTTGTTTGTTTTCATAAGGAGAAGCCTTTACATCTTGTAATTGATTTTAAGAAGTAATCTCTAAACTTTATTCTTACTATTTATTCTTTTATGTTTATGAATTATTTAAACCTTGCTTTGATGATTCCCTTAAACATGCTAGAGTAGTTTTCTAGTTAGGTTTAAAGTAATAATCAAAGGGGGAGATGATCTTAGTTTAGGTGGCAATTTTTAGGGTTTGTTAGATTTAATTTCTTGTTGATTCTATGCTTTAATTCTAAGTGTTTCCTTAATGCTTTAAGTTAGCCTCATGAACTAACTATGATCTAAAGTGTGTATGCTTCGCCAAAAACTTGCATGTGTGTTTGACCTAGCTTAGATGTGTGAGGAGTCATAGGAAGCACATACCCCTTACCTATGAAATCTCATGGATTAGAATCGAACATGTTTTAAATGCTTTGATCTATATGTCGTTGCCTGTGACAGTTGAGTAACGGAGTATAGAGATCTTAGACAGTTAGCTTGTGATCTATAAGTTTACGGTTCATTCGTGTTTCGTAGTCCGAGTTTTAGATAAACACACTAATCCTAAACTTTCCTCGATAGATATATCATCAAACCCCTGCGATTTCCCTTGATGCCCAACGCTTGCTTTATTTATTTTATTTGCTTTTATTTACGTTTATTGCTTACTTACGATCGTGACAACCAAAACCCCCATTTTATTGAGTCCTAGCCTTACATCTCTTCCGACAGATTCTCTAAACAACAACTCTCTCTATGGGATCGATCCTTAAATACTACTACCACTTAGCTGTGCACTTGCAGCCGTTGTGTGGTCTTTTCAAGGTAATATAATTGAAGTGATAAAACCACGCACATCACATACCGACCCAAATCGATAATTAAATCGGACTGGTCGAACCAGAAAATATTTTGTGTCAACTGACACCACCTTGGTGTTATCGACACCCATCCCAAAAACCTAATAATTGGTTCGCGGATGTTACAATTCTCCCCCACCAATACAGATTCATCCTCGAATCTCGAACAACCATTAGCCAAGGACTCCCGTGTAACCGTCTCCACGGCTCGCACCCCTCCGACCGATCTACGGAAGGTCATCTCTAGGCGATAGACTCATGTTCCAGGCATTATTTGCTCTCGGCTTTTGGACTTTCCTTTACTCATAGGTCTTATTCTTGAGTTTTTTATTAGCTCCTCATAAGGCCTTAGCCTGCATGCCATAACGTTGGCTCCTCATCGGGCCTAAGCCCGCATGCCATAATATATAAGTAAAGAAGTCCAATATTCGTCTCTTGGGTTGCCACCCTACAGTGCGCCCCCGGATCGTCATCCGAAGTCGATATACCAACCATACTCTCAAGCCACAAAGTCTCGGAATATGACAGTACTAGGAGAACTAAAGTCCCCCAAGAGTCACGAGCAAACAATTCTAAACACGTTTGTCCTATCCCTAACCACCCGTGGCTCGCGTAAAACATCACAACGTCCTACCAACCACATATCCCCTCACTGGGCTACCTCATGACCACACAAGGATCATATACATGCCCCAAGGGCCACCACAAAGGCCAAAAAAATGTCCTAAAAAGGACCGCCACCAAGGTCAAACAAATGTCCTAAACAAGACTGCCACAATGGCCAAACAAATGTCCTCAGCAGGACCGTCACAAAGACCACTTGTCCCGAAGGACCGTCACGAAGACCACTCGTCCCAAAAGACCGTCACGAAGACCACTTGTCCCGAAGGACCGTCACGAAGACCATACATCCCGAAGGATTGTTCAAACAGGCCACATGTCCCAAAGGACCGTCACGAAGACCACATCCCGAAGGACCGCCTAAACAGGCACCTTGGCTTAACAGCCCGCCAAAAAGGCCACACAATTGGCTAAACAGCCCGCCACAAAGGCCATACAATTGGCTAAACAACCCACCACAAAGGCCACACAATGTCTCAAAAGACCGTCACACACGGGCAAAATGACTCAAAAGTCTGCCACAAAGGCCACACAATATCTCGAAAGACCGCCCCACCCGGGCACACAATGACTCAACAGTCCGCCACGAAGGCAACAAAAGCCCCTCCAAGGCTCCTAACCACTAAAAATGGACAAATTCTAAATCCCATAAAACTTTCTATTTTAGAACTTTCCACTTTTGGAAAACTTTCCACTTTTAGAAACTTCCATTTCAGGAAACTTCCCTCTTTAGCAACAGCCTCACGGAATTCCATATCCCGAACACCATCTCATATGACTACAGCTGAGACCTGGCTAGACAACCTTAAGTCGTGGTCTGCTTCTCAAACCACTTCCTAAAGCTTGCCTTCATCCTCACCTCTGGCTCCCAAGTCTGCTCCTCAACACCATCACAGTCCCATATGACTCTCCTCAAAGGACTCTTCTTCTTCCAAAGTTCTTTGATCCTCCTCTCGAGAACCCTCAGCAGTCTCGCCTCCAAAGTCATGTTAGGCTGAAGATCTTCAGGAATCTTAACCAACAACCGATCATCCTCACGGAGACACTTCCACAACATCGACACATGAAAAACTTTGTGGAACGCATGGATAACCTCAGGCAGCTCCAGCCTATATGCTACCGGTCTCACCCGCTTAATCACTCTGGACGGACCTATATACCTCGGACTCAACTTAGTCTCTGTCAATGACCTGCTCGGACCCCGTAACATGGCCATCTTGAGGTACACTATGTCTCCCATCTGAAACTCAAGATCTCTCCTCCTCTTACCATCATAACTCCTCTGACTATCATGAGCTTCCTTCATGTTCAGCTTGAGAACCTGAATCTTCTCTGAGGTTTCCTGAACAAAACTAGCACCATACATGCTCCTCTCCCCCACCTGAGTCCAGCATAACGGTGTACGACATGGCCTCCCTGATATATCATGGTTTTTAGGTGATTTTAGCCATGATATAAGTCTTATTTATAGAGTATTTTAGGTATTTTTAGAGTCTTTTGAGTCTTTATAAGATTTAGCATGGATGGAAGCAAAATTGAGCTAAATAGGAAGATTTGGAGCTTAATCAAGCATTGAGGCTGAGCTACGAAGTTGAGAGACGAATTCAGAAGGATGCATCGATCGACACAACGTCAGCATCGGTCGATGCAGAGTCCACAAGGCAAATTGGAAGTTTTCCCACAAGTTTTGAAGATTTACAAAGCTGCCCCAAAGTTTTCCATATTTGCATCATTAGCCCCTGGACGTTTTTAGGAATATAAATAGGATTTTTATGGTCATTGTTTAGACCTAAGCTTTATTTTTCCCCGCAACTTTTGAGAGAAAACCCTGAGAGATTTAGCGAGCTTTTGGAGAGAAGAATCAAGACTCTTTCAGAGAGATTCAGAACTTTTTTACTTCTTCTTTTTTCTCTTTCTTAATGCAATTTATTCAGAAGATGTTTTGCTTTTCATTAATTATGTCTGAGTAGATCTGCTTGTTAGGTTTAGGGATTCTCATTAGGGATTTCATGGATTGTTAGATTGATTAATTGTTTGGATTCATTATCTTTCTTTTTCTTCACCATAGGTTGTTCTTAATGCTAGATCTTTGATTAGTCATCTGAATTTAGATCTTAGGATTATTGATTGATATGAGAATATATTGATTTTTCTGACAAAAACCTTTGGTTAGCAAAATTACTTCTTGCAAAAAGATTTGATTTAGTAATTTTGTGAACTTATCTAAACTTGATTTTATTGCTGGTTTTTAACTAGAATTTTACAAAATGATTTGGATTTTGGGGTTTTAAAACTTAGATAATATTTGCAGTGAGAACTGATTTATTTTACAATTGTATTTAGAGTTCAAGAATGGTGTTTAATTGTTGAATCCTGCTTACTTAATTAATTGATCTGATTTTCCATGATTTCCTAAAAATTTCCCTAAACCTAACGTTTAATCCTTCTGAATTTTACAACTCTTTTATTTTCTGTTTTCTTTTGCAATTTAATTAAAATATTTCTGTTTAGCATAATTAAAAGATTATTAAATCTATTGTGTGAATCTAGAGTTCTTGTGGATTCGATCCCTAAGTACTACAATTGATCTCTTAATTTTAGAGAGTAGCTCAGGATTATATTTGAGCATATAAAATTTTGGCACCGTTGCCGGGGACTCTTTTGATTCACCATTAGATTAAAATCTTTGATTTTGTCTAAATTTTTCTTTTTCTGTTTTACTCACACGCTTTTGTTTCTTTTATCTTGTGTGTTTCAGGTACATGCCTAAGCCTAGCACCAGGAAAAATCCTACTGGTCCAGTTGTTAAGCTTACAAACCAAGAGTTAGGACAACTAGAGCGTGATAACACAAAAGCAGCCAAGTCAGTGAAGATGGCCAATACAATCATATTGAGACCTGATGCGGCTGAAGTTTTGAGGGATCAAGAGGGTCATGTGTGCAACGAACAAGGCCAAAAATTTGATGCTGGTGGACGAGTTATTCAGGAAGAACTCGTCGTCGTTGATGAGAATGCAGATGGCGTCGATCGATGCAATGCTAGCATCGATCGACGCAACCAAGATGGCATCGACCGACGCAACGTTGGCATTGATCGATGCAATGCCAGAGCCGATGCAGAGAACCTTCAGCCTAGACGGGACAACAATGGAGAGCTTGTCAAGACTCTTGCGGACTTCAACAGGATAGACTAATTCTATGAGAACTGTTTCGCAATTGTCCCTCCTCCATTCCAAAGGAATGATTTTGAGCTGAAGCCTGCCTACTTTTCTCTTGTTAGCCAGAGACCATTCCAGAACTTGCCACATGAGAAGCCTCTAGCTCACATTGAGCACTTCGAGGACATAGTTACAAGCATCAAAGCTAATGGAGTCACAGAGGAATATCTCTACTGCAAGCTCTTCCCCTACTCTCTTGCTGGAGAAGCTTCTCATTGGCCAAGGCAACTCAAACCAGGATCTCTGAAGACCTGGAATGACATCAAGGTGGCATTCCTGAACTACTTCTATAATGATGCGATGTCTGATGAGCTGAGGAATAAGCTCACCACCTTTAGACAAGGACCTGCTGAATCTTACAAAGCTGCTTGGGTAAGGTTCAAAGCATACCAAAGAGACTGTCCGCATCATGGTTCTCAGAGGTGTAGCTGATTAGTATCTTCTTCAGTGGGATTGACTGGAGATATCAGATGGCTTTGGATACTGCTAGTGATGGGAACTTCAAGACAAGGTACCCGGATGAAGCTAAACAGTTGATAGAAAGACTAGCATCAAGCAATGGCACCAAGAATGCAGACCTAGAGCGGAAAAGAGCACATGAAGGCCATGATTCAAATTTGTTTGCTGCAGTGAATGCTAAGTTGGATACAGTGCACAATCTTCTTGTGGGAAAGAAGTCTGTCCATTTTGCTGAAGATGTTGAGACTTTTGAGCCAAAGCCAGAGACTACCGAAGAAGGTGTCAACTATGTGTATGGAGCTGGGTATCAAAATCAGAGATTTGGTCAGAAGAATTCCTTCACAGGAAATCCAAACAGCAACTTCACTAGGAACTATGGTTCTTCTTCTTACCAACCCCTCTCTCCACCCAATTCAGAGAGCAAGATGGAATCAATGCTTGGACAGATTTTGGAAGGTCAGCAGAAGTTAACAGTAGACTTCAATGGGAAGATTTGTTCTGTATACATGGAGCTGACTGGGAAGTTTGATGCATTAAACACTCATGTTAAGAAGCTAGAGAATCAAGTGATTCAGACTGCTGGGTCTATTAAAAGACAAGAGGAGTTTCTTTCTAGAAGAACATAGTCGAACCCCAAGCATACTTGTAATGCGATTTTGGTGAAGGAAGAAATCGATGATACGGTAATTGAGCCAGCATCGATCGATGCAACCACCATCCATTGTCGATCGATGCATCACAAGCATCAATCGACACCCACCACAAACAGCTTCGGTTTCTATTCCTGTTCAACCATCTGATTCACAACAAGCCTATAAGCCTAAGGTCCCTTTTCCTAAGCCTAGTAGGTCCAAGCAGGAGATTGAAGAAGCTAGATGCAAAGCTATGATGGATAAGGTGATGATAGAGATGCCTTTCATTGATGCAGTCAAGTTTTCTCCTGGTATTAAGTGATATGTGAAGAGAATGGTTACTAATGGTTTGAGCCCTGAGGAAGGAGCTTTGCTAACCAAGGATGTCAGCTCAATTTTGTTGAATCCGCTTCCACAGAGGAGGAAGGAGAGGAAGCAAGAAGTGGTTGTCTCTGAGAAATGAGTGCAGTGATTCAGAGTAGGATTGCAGAGAAGCTACCAGATTCCGGAAGCTTTGTACTTGATTTCTCTATATCTGTAGAACGGTTTGCTCACTCTCTTTGCGATCTTGTATCTAGTATCAACTTGATGCCACATTCTGTTGCTGTGAGACTTGGGATGACAGATTTTAAGCCGACTAAGATATCTCTTATCTTAGCTGATCGATCCAGAAGGATTCCTGAAGGTGTTTTAGAGGATATTCCGATTAAGATTGGAGATTGCATGATTCCCACTGACTTTGTGGTGCTGGAATATGACAAAGTGCCTATTGATCCTCTCATCTTAGGACGCTAATTCCTAGCTACAGCTGGTGCCATCATTGATGTGAAGAATGGACACATTACTCTGAATGTGGATGATTTGCTCATGAACTTTGAGATGGACAAGCTGAGAAGAGCTCTCACTATTGATGGTCAGACATTTTCTGTGGAAATTGCTTCTGATGATGATCCGCTAATAGTGCTTCCTGGAGACATTACTGCTAGGTATGTCAAGGAGTTGGAGATTGTTGAGAAAGTGAGTAAGCAAGCTGTTGAGCTTGAAGATTGGACTGGAGATCATCTAATCAGTACTAGAGATCATGATGAGGTTCTGATGCATGACAAGTCGCTGGTAGATGACTTTTTTGTAATGGAAACGCGGATTTCAGAGGAAAGCTGCAGAATCGTTAAAGAAACACGAGTTGCAGACCTAGCATCGATCGATGCAGCTGTTGCATCGATCAACACACCTTTCAGAGTCGGCTCGGACTTGTCCAAAACTGAAGATTCTCGAGTTGATTCCTTAGCTGCAAGTCCTAGACAAGTTGTAAAGCTGAAATATCACCATTCCACAGTCCAGAACCCATAGGTAAGACCAAGGTATGCATCTCCTTCTCCCAAACCTTCTCCTATAATCAATAAGAATTTCAAAGGTACAAAAACTGTTTTGTAGTTAACAGAGTCACGAGATTATCGTAGAGCGCTTGTTTCTTCTGTTGATGATTTTGCAGGAAATAAAAGAAGCAAACCCGTCCCTAAATTCCGCCCTGGTCATGTTCCTCACATCCTTGGCAAACCTCATGCACCTCCTGCCTACACACCACCTTGGATGAAGAGGTCATTCTCTCAAAAGCATTCACTGCCATGTTCTGATCCACCAGATGCCTGAGATCCGACACAGTCAAGCTAATGACTGAAAACAAGCGCTTAGTGGGAGGTAACCCACTGGTAGGTATTTCTTTTTCCTTTTTCTTTCGAATTATTTTTTTTTGATTTATTCGCCAATCTCTTACTTGATATCACTGGAGACAGTGTTGTTTAAGTCTGGGGGAGGTAGTTACTAACTACGTTTTTGTTTTTCAGAGTCAGTCGAAAAAAAATAAAAATAAAAGGTTTTATTGAGTCAAAATTTTGTTGGAAACTATGATTTTTCTTTTTAGTGTACTGCCTTGGTTGTTTAATACTGCAGATTGAATCCACAAATCCGACAAATGAAAAATCCAATGGCTGACCAGTGAACAAGAGACATCCGAATTTCCAACATAATCTATAAAAGCTTGAGGTAATTTATGTACTTTTCTTTTTACCTCATCATGGAGATTGATGTTCATAGAGCTTGACTCCTTGTTCATACCTGACAAGTAAGGTTACAAAAGAAAATGGTACTCCTCTCCCTTATTCAAGTTAAAAAAAAAAA
>NC_025696.1:10150189-10161755 GCF_000633955.1 Camelina sativa
AAAAAAAAAAAAAAAAAAAAAGAGAATAAAATATGAGATGATTTTGATCAGTTTAGAGAGGTAGATAAATTACCTATAACCTCATTATTCTACTCTTGAGTCAAATGATCATACAAAGCTTGGAAGCGAGGGGTAGGTAAATTACCGATGACCCCATTATTCGCCTACAACTTTGAGAAAAAATAAAATAAAACAAAGCAGAGCTCTAAGGAAGCTAAAATAGAATAAGTCTGGGAGAGAGAAAGAATACCACATTGGTAAAAGATATATCTTGCTTGTTATGGTATTGTACGGGAATGAGTCTAGAAGGTTCTTGATATTGATCAAATTGATGAGACCCTCCGATGAAGGCTTAATAGAGGAAGTAGTGAAATTTGGTTTGAATTTGGGATGCTATGAATGTCAACGGAGAAGTACATGGTGGTTCGATTTGGATTTATCTGCTAAGCATGTGGATTAAGGTTTGGATGATCATGGCATTACTTTAAAAAGAAAATGAGTTCCTGCATTTTCAAACCTTTTTCACAGGTCTAAGTTTATGTTTTGCTTGAGGACAAGCAAAGGCTAAGTCTGGGGGAGTTGATATATCATGGTTTTTAGGTGTTTTTAGCCATGATATAAGTCTTATTTATAGAGTATTTTTGGTATTTTTAGAGTCTTTTGAGTCTTTATAGGATTTAGCATGGATGGAAGCATAATTGAGCTAAATAGGAAGATTTGGAGCTTAATCAAGCATTGAGGCTGAGCTACGAAGTTGAGAGACGAATTCAGAAGGATGCATCGATCGACACAACGTCAGCATCGGTCGATGCAGAGTCCACAAGGCAAATTGGAAGTTTTCCCACAAGTTTTGAAGATTTACAAAGCTGCCCCAAAGTTTTCCATATTTGCATCATTAGTCCCTGGACGTTTTTAGGAATATAAGTAGGATTTTTATGGTCATGTTTAGACCTAAGCTTTATTTTTCCCCGCAACTTTTAAGAGAAAACTCTGAGAGACTTAGAGAGCTTTTGGAGAGAAGAATCAAGACTCCTTCATAGAGATTCAGAACTCCTTTACTTCTTCTTTATTCTCTTTCTTAATGCAATTTGTTCAGAAGATGTTTTGGTTTTCAATAATTATGTCTGAGTAGATCATCTTGTTAGGTTTAGGGTTTCTCATTAGGGATTTCATGGATTGTTAGATTGATTAATTGTTTGGATTCATTATCTTTCTTGTTGTTCACCATAGGTTGTTCTTAATGCTAGATCTTTGATTAGTCATCTGGATTTAGATCTTAGGATTATTGATTGATATGAGAATATAATTGATTTTCCTGACAAAAACCTTTGGTGAGAAAAATTATTTCTTGCAAAGAGATTTGATTTAGTAATTTCGTGAACTTATCTAAACTTGATTTTATTGCTGGTTTTTAACTTGAATTTTNAGGGGACGTTGCCTGATGGATTGGAAGTTGCAGTGAAGAGGTTATCAAGAACATCAGAACAAGGTGCACAAGAGTTCAAGAATGAGGTTGTTCTTGTCGCAAAACTTCAACACAGGAATCTTGTTAGGCTTCTTGGTTTTTGTTTAGAAGGAGAAGAAAAGATACTTGTTTACCAGTTTGTTCCCAACAAAAGCCTCGATTACTTCCTCTTTGGTATGTGGAATTATCATAGGAGTCTATCTGATATTCTCTGATTAAAATGTATAAGTAGCTAATGACTACTTCTGTATGTACAGACCCTACAAAGAAGGGGCAGTTAGACTGGACAAAAAGGTTAAACATCATTGGGGCAATCACTCAAGGAATTCTATATCTTCATCAAGATTCACGGCTCACAATCATACACCGTGATCTCAAAGCTAGTACCATTCTTTTAGATGAAAATATGAACCCTAAGATTGCTGATTTTGGCATGGCAAGGATCTTTGGGATGGACCAAACTAGAGCTAGCACAAGCAGAATAGCTGGAACTTAGTAATATACTTTTAGCTTTGATGGCTTATATACATGACCTAAATTTTAAAGAATCATTTCCTCTCGGAGGTACGCATTATTTATTATGCTTTACTCTTGCAGCGGTTACATGTCACCAGAATATGTGATGCATGGCCAATTCTCAATGAAATCTGATGTCTATAGCTTTGGAGTCTTAGTTCTTGAGATTATATGCGGCAGGAAGAATAGTAGCTTCCACAGTTCACGCACTACGGTTGAGAAAATTGTCACATATGTAAGTGCCAAAGAAGAACTTAGAGTAGGATCTTATCTAACTGGTGTTATAATTGTAAGCTCGTGAATGATGATTAAATTGTGTTACAGGCTTGGAGGTTGTGGGAAAATGTGACACCATTAGAGCTCGTAGATCCAACCATTTCAGAGAATTGTCAAACCGAAGAAGTGACAAGATGCATCCACATCGTTCTCCTGTGTGTTCAAGATGTTCCCACAGATCGTCCCAGCTTGTCGACAATCAACCTAATGCTCACTAGACTTTTGACTCTCGTCTTACGACCGTATATGCAGGTTTAGGGTCCAGTCATGTTATCAGTTTGAAGAATTCAACATTAGGAATTGACAGAGAAGCAATAATTGTTGTTTAAATAACCAACACAAAAGTACAATCTCAATCCTCTGTTTTATCCTCATAAATTTCGGTGTTGCTTCAGTTTCACTTTCAGCACAACTATGCATGAACACTAGTACATACTTCCAGAATGAACAGTATCTACGATGCAAATCGTCATATCATCCTATCTTCACTTCCTTCAAATGTCATGGTTCAATTTGATTATGAATTTTTAAGATAGTGAGACTTTACTCAAATTTGATAGTACATTTAGCTACTATAAAAAGAGAAAAAGGTTTTTTAATAATCCATTACTTTTTTGAAGGATTTAATATTCAGGGAGGGTGCTTTGAATACTGTAAAGGAAAAGGAAAAGAAGAAAAAAAAAATATTTCCTGTTATTGAAGTAAAAAGTATCGAGGTTTACGTTTTAATATTGAGAAATACCTTAAAATAGAACTAAACCAAGTTTTATGGACAATTATAGCACACATTTCACAAATTTCCAAAAAAACACTATTTAACACATTAAAATATGGGATATTTCCACCGACACCCACTTTCTCACAAACAAATACCACCAAAACCCACTTTCCACTCTCTCAATACTTTCTACCTGTAAAATTACATCTTACACCCTCTAACTAACTAACCTTCTCTTTCTACTTTTTCTTTTTATTTCCTTCTCATCTCTCTCCCTAACTTTTCTCGTTCTTTTTTACTATTTTTTTTCTTTTTCATTACTAAATTTTAAGTTTAGTAACTTTAGTTGGTGATAAACATACTAAGTTTTAAGTTTAGTAACTTTAGTTGTTGACAAAAAAAAAAGTTAAGCAACTTGTAAATAAATATTTTTTCCACCTTTCAATATTTATTCTTTCCACAAAAAAAAAATTCATGAATCTAATCTAAATCAAATACAATTGAATTGGTGTTCATAGTCAAATCAACAATTTCTAAGTTCAAACTAAATTAATTAAATAATTTAGAAATTAATGAATTTATTTAACTAAAATTTCAATATGAAATATATTGTTTGTCCACATACTTTAAGCTTAAATTAGATGCATGATGGATTAACAAAATATTGCATTCATAAATAAATTTCATGCAACAAACTTTTTTTCTTTCCCTAAACTATGGTGATGTTTGAACATGCAACAAACTTGTCAATAAATTTCATCTGGATTGCTTGTCCACGTGGTCAGAGTTTGGTGGATAGGCTTAGAGATTAATAATGACCATGTTTATTGTGTAGTATGCTTCTAGTGACACTTCTAAGTTCTAATATCTCTACTTCTAGCTTAAAAATAGTACAAAAATATTTGGCGAAAAGACATCTAAGTGGCTAAACTATGGTGATGTTTGAACATGCAACAAACTTGTCAATAAATTTCATCTGGATTGCTTGTCCACGTGGTCAGAGTTTGGTGGATAGGCTTAGAGATTAATAATGACCATGTTTGTTGTGTAGTATGCTTCTAGTGACACTTCTAAGTTCTAATATCTCTAATTCTAGCTTAAAAATAGTACAAAAACATTTGGCTAAAAGACATCTAAGTGGCTAAACTATAGTGATGTTTGAACATGCAACAAACTTGTCAATAAATTTCATCTGGATTGCTTGTCCATGTGGTCAGAATTTGATGGATAGGCTTTGAGATTAATAACGACCATGTTTATTGTGTAGTATGCTTCTAGTGACACTTCTAAGTTCTAATATACCTACTTCTAGCTGAAAAATAGTACAAAAACATTTAGCTAAAAGAAATCTATGTGGCTAATTTATCTTGGACAAATTTCTGCTCATGTAAAGAATGAGCAAGATATTATAAGATAAGTATCCATAACTACTAATCCACATGATTGATATTCAATGTTCTAAATAAATCAATGTTGTTAATTTTTATTTTGTTTATTAACCACTTATGAGTGTATATGTTTCTCGACCAACACAAAACATGAAGCAAGGAGCTCATGGTGTTTATGGATTTAACTGTGTGGATATTGTATGATGATTCTTTGGTCTGTCTACATTGGTATCCACATAAAAATATCTACATGATCATATCCATAGCCACCATTCAACTGTTATTCTTCAGCTTTAAAACTCGTTTGACTCTAAATAAATGATTGATGTTTGTCCATTGAGATATAATGGGTTTCTTTTCAAGTGCATCAAGTTCACAGAGAACTTTTGTTTAAGTATCTGCACGTTTTGGATGGGCTTGAATGAAAATCATGAATCTTAATGTCTAGATATGCTTTGTAAATCTATGGAGACCTATCCATAGTTTTTCTATCCACTAAAATTTGTTTATTTTTTTTTAAAGTGAATAGTTTTGGTTTTGGGTTCAAGGGTTTATGTTCTAGGATTTAAAATTTAGAATTAAAGTGTTTTTTACTTATTTGGTCTATGTTGTGTTATGGATAATATGCTATAGATAAAGATCTAACCAAATTTATGTATGAATAAACACAAGTAACTATCTATTAACAATACTGCAATTGATTATCCACTTATCATTGAACAAATGTTCAACGACAAATGGATACTGTATAATCTAAAAATTCATAAAAAAATATAGCAATATGTATCTTAAAATGTAGAAAATATATAATCATAACATATTTTATATAAATAAATAGAAAATTTGTTTTATGATAACCATTTAAAGTGTTAACAACAACAAAAAAAAAAAAGAGAAAAAGAGAGAAAAGAAGGAGAAAAAGAGGAGAGGGGCAAAAATGTAATAGGAATATGGCCACATAAGGCAAAAACTTGAGAAAGTATAGCATGAGTGGAAAGTGGGTTTTGGTGGAAGAACTCACCCCCAAAGTGGGTTTTGATGTCATTTTCCCTTAAAATATTTAAAATTAATTTTTAGAATTTGTTTTTTTATGTTTGGGTTCTCAATTTCACATTTAGGATATAGTTTTGAGGAGTATTGTTTAGTATTTTGAATTTAGGATTTAATTTTAGAAGATTAATTAGTGTTATTTTTTGGAATTTTAAAGATGTTGTGCTAAGTTTGGAACAAAAACATATTTTGGTGTTATTTTTGAGAATCTTCCTGGAAAAGCTAAAGATTCGATACATAAGTTTAAGGAAAGGAACACCTTTATCAGTTTGACGAAATCAAACATTTTGAAATTGGTTGATCGCTTTTAATAACAAAACCATTAGAGCTTGTTTATCGGCAGGTTGTTAATGGGGTTTTAAGGGAAAAGAGATAAAAAAATAAATCAGAAAATGGGAAAAAATTGAAGAGATCCTCTTATATAGTAACCTCAATTTCACATAAGAGACTGTGACGTGTCGCTAAATCGTTGGCTCCGTTTAATCCAGAGCAATTTTTTTGGCCCGATTGTGTTTTTTTTCTTCCTCTCCCTCTCTCTCTCTTTGTCGCGAATCTCTCAATCGGATGAGATGGGATCAGTTGGAATCGTAGGAGATTGGAATCGGAGGAGGAGATTGAATCGGTTCTCAATTGCTTATAGTCCGATGACTTCAGATGGATTCTTTCTCATTAGCGCAAGCAAAGGTATGATCTTTGATATGAATGATTCTGAGTCTTTGATCGATTTGTATTTATAAATCTATGATCTTTATATGTAACTGCGGCTATTTTGGATTATGAATATTATGATTTGCATAGCGGATGTGCTTTGAAGAATTGTTTTGGCTGCCTCTTGTTATTTATCATCTGTTTTGATTTTCTTGACTGATCTAATGGGGAAATTAGGATTGAAGAGTTGTCTACATTGTTGTAAAACTCTAGCGGAGTCGTCTTCTGAAATTTTGGATATTTAGATTGTCCAAGTAGAACCAATCCATAAGAATCATCATGCCCTTATATTATAATTTCTGTTTACCAAAAAGATTCTAGTGATTATCGTTTCTGTAGGTGTTGAGCTGAAACAGTCATTTGCATTTACTCAAAATGTTGTTCCTTTTAAGAGCTATCAAGATTCCTACAGGGCACGGACACTTTCTACTTAATTTAGTTCCAGACTGCATCAGAGCTATCTCCTTGTCTAGTGCCACTTTCGCTTCCTTCATCAACATTTCTTGTCTCTACAATTCAACAATATCTTGTTCACACTTCCTTCTTTTGTTGTCATTCTCTGTGATCTTTTCCTCAACAGCTTTTAACTATTCCAATCTTTTTGGTGGGTAAAAACTAAAAAAGTATCTGTATTTTGGTGGCTTTAAGAGTCACATTAGTTTCGTTACTCATCTAACCCTCTTTACTCATCTCTGGTTTCTCCCTCCTTCACCCGGGGATAGAAAGATGAAAGTTTTCATTTTTGTTACTTCTCTCTGTATTTTCCTGAAGTTTTGTGAGTTCAGTGTTTAATTCGGCCTTGTTGTTGCAGAGAATTTTCTAAAAATGGCACCAAATCCCAAGATTAAGAAAGCTTGTGTTGCCATGAAGCTTTTGGGAATACAAGAGGTTAAAGATATGGCTGCTCTTACTTTTTTGTATAGTTCTGTTTGCAATCATGTTTAGAAACAAACTTAGAATTGGTTTACATCGATGTATCAGGTCAGTTTTGAAATTTGATAAGCTTGGTTTGGAGATAGCGTGAATTGCTTACCCTGCAGCACTTGCTTTAACAGCTGATCCTATCGCATCTCTAGTTGACACAGCCTTCATTGGCCAAATTCGTAACAACAACAAGTCTTTCAACAAAAAAAATTGAAATTATTGGTTTAAATATTTGGTTCTTCTTATAACTTATGATGAATTCAGGTCATGTGGAGCTTGTTGCAGTTGGAGTTTCTATAGCTTTGTTCAACCAAGTTTCAAGAATCGCAATTTTCCCACTCGTTATTTTCCCACTTGTGTGAAGAGAAGAAGTTGAGAGAGACATAGCCGCTCTGTTTGTGGATTATTGAGAATGCTTAACCAGAATCAACAACTTTAGTTTTTTTTCTTTTTTCTTTTACAATATGTTGTAAATGTTTTGTAAATGTTATGTAGTAGAATACTAAATTACATTGATTTTTTCTTCATATAAATGTAATCCTTGATATTCTATACCATTTCTATTCTATTTAAAAATTTTAAATTTTAAAAAACAATATTTTCAAAAATAAGAGATCCAAAATAAGAACCTACCAATAAAAAAGAAAATTTTATCTAAGAGATCATGGGTTCTTATATTCCAAACAGTACACAATTAATTCATAAAAAATTTAAGAACTCCCCTTCTAACAACCCACCACTAAATATGCCCTTAGAAGCTATAATTGGCTGTTTAAATAATCTAAGGCAAAGCTATATTCTTTCAAGGAACAATGAAGCAGAAAATTATATTCTCAATCCTCTGTTTTGGCCTCATAAGCCTCCGTGTTGCTTCAGAGATAGCACAAACTATCAATGATGTACCATTACAGACAGAGCCGGCCATATGTTTTGTATGGCTACAAGCGAACTGAAGAAAAAGGCTGATTTGCACATATTTAAACTAAAATTTTTTTTTTTGATCAAACTAAATAATAAATCTGGATAATTTTAACAAAAGCACAAAAAGTTCTAAAGCATCACAGATCAATATTTTTTTTTCGTGTGAAAATGATTCTCCTTCCATTTTTACATGCAAACTCATCCATCAAGGCTTCATAGTCAAGTTTTGCTGCCAAACTCCTTTCAATGGACATCATCGCTAATCTATTCAGTCTATCTTGTGACATAGTCGACCTTAAATAAGATTTAATGAGCTTCAACTTTGAAAAACTTCTTTCCGCAGAAGCAACAGAAACGGGAATCGTCATCATTATGCGATATGTAGTCCATGTATTGGGATAACAACTTTCCATCTGTTTAAGAAAATCCAAAACCTCAACAACCTTTTTAATATCTTTAGGTAAAGATCCTTTTAAAAGCTTCAGCTCCAAAAATAGATCATTACCATCAATATCATAATGAGTGTCATGCTTCAAGAAAACTTCAAGGTTAGCACAAGAAGCCTTCAACTTATCATCATCCAGTAACTTCAGCTTCTTTAAGTCAAATAAAAATCCAAAAGTCTTTTCATAACTTTGAATCTGATCAAACCTTGTTTCAAAAGAAACCAAACCTTGATCAACGATTTTGATGAAGTAATTGATTCTGAAATCTTCTTCTGGTGTCAATATCACATTTTCCCCAACTTTTTCAGGCTCTTCATCATGATACCTTTTCTTTTTGCTCAAACGCTTTACCTTCACCGAAAATACAGGATCAATATTCATATCAATGGCAATCCGTTTAGCTTCTATTTTTGCTGCTTGAAACCCTGTATCTCTATAGTTTCTAAAAAAAAAATAAGACCTTTCAGCTGAGCAATAGCAATATCAATATCCATATCTTCTGACTGGAGGAGCTTGCTTACCTTGTTAACAACAAACAAGAGTTCATACCAAATAATCATCCCAAACAAAAACTCAAAACTCCCAATTCCATGGGTTTCGCTCATTGCAAGAGACTCTGCCTCGCTTCTTGTTTTCGGATTATCACTATTTTCGGCCAAGTGAAACAAAGCATCTCGAATATGTGGAGCTTGAAATCTAACTGCTTTAACGCTTATAACACGACTCTCCCAGCGAGTTTGTGATAATGGTTTAACCGTAATACCATTCCCAATTTCTCTGAAAACTTCACAATTATTTGTTGAAGAGGCAAACAAACAATAAATTCGCTGAATAATTCCAAAAATGATACCGCCATTTTAGACGAAGAAGCTATATCTGAAAGTGCAAGATTTAAACTGTGGCAACCACATGGCGTGTAAACAGCTCTTGGATTGATTTCAAGCAATCTCTTCTGTACTCCTTTATGTTTCCCTTTCATGTTTGACCCGTTATCGTAACCTTGTCCTCTAACATCATCAATATTCAACCCAAGATCAAGTAATACCATTTGTAGAGTCTCAAAAATTCCTTCTCCGGTTTTGTCTTTAACTTCTATAAATGTCAAAAAAATTCTTCAATCTTTGGAGAAGGCTCAGAAATATCCACACATCGGATAATTAGCGACATCTGGTCTCTGTTACTTATATATGGAGTAGTATCAAGAATAACAGAAAAATACTTTGCATAATGAATCTTCTTTATAATCATTTGCCTGATTTCATCCCCAAGCATCTCTATCAACTCATTCTGAATTTGGTGACTCATATAATGATTACAAATTTCATGGTCTTCAACTCGTCTAATATGATCTTTCATCACAAGATCAAAATCTGCAACCGACTCAATCATGCCCAAAAAATTTCCATTACCATCCACCCAAACTTTGTCATTTCTTCCACGAAACGCTAAATTATTTTTGGCAAGACCTTTTATCATTGCAATTATCCTCAACAACACATCTCTCCAATGTGCTTTCTCTTTGTTGATCACATCCTGCATATACTTATCAATAGTGTTATCCCTCTTTAGTCGTACTTCTAACTCCATCCAATTAGACATACATATGATATGTTTATGACTTTTTTCATGTTCCTTGAGCATTTGTGAAATATTTCTCCAATCACTATATCCAACATTTGCTAACTGATTAGCATTTTTGTCATGTGTAAATAACTTCAACAAAAACAAAAGATCTTATCTTTTATTTTTGAGTAAACTAACCATCGCCTATCTTGCTTCTCTCCATTCATTATTTCTCTTGTATAATATGAATGACAGAAACATCTTCCAATACGATCTCTTGGAAAATGATAATCAGTTGGAAGTCATGTCACTGGACCTTTTTCAACCAAAAAATCTCTCAGCTTATTATCAACTTTTTCCCAATTTCCAGGATCACTAACATTCCCAGAGATTTGATATTCCGTAAAATCATCAGCTTTCTCATCTTCATTCTCATTCTCTTTCCTATTCTCACTATCATTCATATTCTCTTCACAGTGATGCTCATCTCTGACTACATGTTCACCAATATTTCTATCTTGGACATTTTCAGGCACAACATCCTCATCACTGTTGTTTTTGTTGATCTCCTCTGAATTCTCATCAGTTTTAGAAGTTTTAGTTCGTTTAACATACCTTAACATCGAATTTTCTTGAGACTTTGTTAGTGTTTCTTGTCTCTTCTTTTCTCTTATTTTTTGAGCACCACCTTTCTCACTTCTTATTCCTTTAGAAGACATCTTACTGAAAAAAATATATTAAAAGTTAGCACAAATAAAGATGTATGAAGAAGAATGTAACTAAGATGCACACCACACAACAATATTTATATAATTGAATATGGGGCAATGCCGCACTGGTCACAAAACGTTAAAACTATGTCATAGATAATCACAATAAAAAAGAAAAAGATTAACTAATAAAATCCAAATTTATAAGATGAATTCTTAAATAGGTATAGGATCCAGAGACAAAATTGATTATTTAAGAACAATAAGGATTAGTAAATTCAAAACCAGAGAAAGAAATAGATAATATTTAACAAGGAGAGAAAAGATGTTCAGTAGACAGGGTAGAGGAAGAAGGAAGAAGGAAGAAGGAATAAGGAAGAAGAGAACCTATGATCGACAAATTGTCTAGGGTAGTAGGGTTAATTGATTTTTTTTCCTATTTCGTTTTCTAAACACTAATAATTTATAAGATATATATATATATTTTTATATAAAAAGGAAAATATAAGATTTTTTTGCATAGAAACGGAAAAAAAAAAAAAGTTGGACAGTTAAAAGTTTGGGGAATCGAACCTGGGAAGTCAAAGAGAGAGTTACCTAAACACAACCACTAGACTACCTATACTTTAAATAAATTTCAAGCCGAATTTTTTTTTATTAAATTACCGGCCGCAAGCAAGTGCTTGCTTTGCTTGTATCTGTGGCCGGCACTGTCTATAGCTATGATCATTTCTTCATGTATGGACACCACATCTATCTATAACCTCCACATGATTAATCTTTTTCATTAGCAAAAACATTATAAACAAATTTGTTTTCCAAAAGAAAGAATATTATCTAACCGTGGCACCATGTACGAGGGGTAAACGGACAGACAAAGC
>NC_025696.1:10161911-10164598 GCF_000633955.1 Camelina sativa
ATTTCTTCAAAATATATCAATTCTTGATTGAACATGCCAATCAATTCTGTCAGCTCAAATAGGATTATTTCAACCTGCTGATATTTAATCACCAAGACAAGTTTCTTATTATCATGTATATAAGAATTTCTTTTTATATGAAAAAGGTCAATAACATAAATAAAGTGGACTTACTCGTGGGAGAAACTTGATGATGACGTCTTCGATCTCGTCCATGACTTCTATAGCTATGACCATTTCTTCATGTATGGACACCACATCTATCTATAACCTCCACATGATTAATCTTTTTCATTAGCAAAAACATTATAAACAAATTTGTTTTCCAAAAGAAATAATATTATCTAACCGTGGCACCATGTACGAGGGGAGGGGTAAACGGACAGACAAAGCATGGAGTTTTCAGTTAGCTTGCTCAACGCTTCCGAGTTTTTTGCGTCTAATTATGACCACTCATTAAGTAAAGGCATTTGAAGCCTAAGCACTTCACGTAATTTGATTTCTTGACGGTGCCTTTGAACTTCAATCAAATTTTCCACTACGTAGTTCCTCATTCTGTATACTAGAGATTATACCGCGCTACGCGCAGTTTTGTTTCACGCTTATTTACATAAAAACTATATAATTGGAATGTTGTTTTGTTTTTATTTGTTGTTGGTTGCTTTACATCTGAAGATTTGTTTCCATATATATTAGGGTTTATTACATCTGAAGATTTCTTTTTTTTTTGCATAGTTATACTTTTTCATTATGTTTTGTTGTTATTATATTTCGTGGTTAGTTAATGTATATCTACATATATATATATTTTTAAAAAAATGATTTGTTTAAAATTTCTGTAATGTGTTTGATTACATTTTGTTTGTAAATTTTGTTTTGAGGCATGGCCTTTTGGTTTTGTATTTTGTTTCTTTTTTTTGTTTTTTGTTTATTTTTTTTTATATTTTAGTTTGTTAATTTTTTTTTTCTATTGTTTGGATTATTGTAATTAAAGGTTGCCTTGTTTTGGAAGGTGTAAATGAATGCATCCATGTTTTTTTTAGCTGCTTAAAGGTCACAGAGGTTTGTCTTCTCTTTCGAGATGATGATGATGACTGTGAAAATCCAAGCTACGCCCGGAAAGACATTTGACAATTGAGCTAGTTTATTTATAAAATCTAAATTAATTTTTTGTATTATATGTAAAAGTTACATTATTTTGTATCTGACATTATAACCAAGCGTATTATTTGAGGTAAAGAAAAAATTACCGTATGAAATATGAAGTAATATATAATATTTGAATTTTGTATATCTTTGGAATTGAGTTATTGTTGATGGTCACTCGACTATTATCTAAGGTGTCGTTGTATGTAATATCAAAACACGCTAAATATAAAGAGGAATTCTCATAACACAATTGACTGAGATATGTTCATATGGAGATAATAAGTAGGCTACAGCACAATCTGGTGAACAGTTTGAGCTTTCTTATTTATTCTCTTGAGTGGTGGCATGTGTGATTATAACCAAATATAAGAATCATTTAGATTTTGTGTTAATTCTCTAGGTGTGTTGAACTGTTGATATTCCCACTTTTAGCCTTTGTTTCTCTCTCAGAGGTTTTTTTCCTCGTTCTCTCTTTGTTACACTTCGTTTAGTTTCTTTATTCTAGAGAGGCAGAAAACATTGTACGTACTCATAAAGACTATACTGTATTAGCTTGGATGTCTCTTACAATCCATGCACATACATCTTCTACTTGCACCCATACTCTAGACCTTACTTCTAGATCCTAGGCTCTTACACAAGCCACACCTACTCATGCTTAGACTGCACTGCATCAAAAACTGCACTTAGATTTTAGACATTAACTAACACAACATATTCACTCATTTGAGTCTAACTAAACAATTAGCCCAATTACTTCTTATTGTCTTAACTTAAGTCACGACAGTTTCACTTGTCTTATTGTTTGACATTGTTTTTTTCTTGTAGTTGACTCCTCTCTGCATCTTCTTCTTCTACGGTCGCTTTAATTCCAATCTTTTGTGATTCTTCTTCTTCTCATTCTTTGCCTCACAATGATTGTTCTTATTCTTTGCAGGTTTAATCGAAGACTCAATCTTCAACATGAACATGTCCGTCCTTTTCTTTGACAGATTCAGAAAGGAATGAAAGCACAATCCACAAGTTATATGAAACACAATTTAAATATTTGGATAAACTATTCATATAACGCAACCACATATTCTTTCTTATTGGTATCTAGACTTTGAAGTGCAGAAAAAGAAATGAACAACGATGTATCTTTTCTTTATTTAGGTCTTTCATAAACAAAAATAATAGCACGCCAAATCACTTTCAAAACAGAACAACCGCAATAAACTCAGAAAAACATATATATCATGTAAGATTACTTATCAATACATAACCTCAAACTCCAAAAGGTAGATAGAAACCCTAAAGTTTAAACAAACTACTATTAACCTATTAATAAAGATAAAGAAGCATAATGATGTTTTTGTGGGCAATTGCAGACTTTGTTTTACCTTGAGTTTATGTGGAACTTTTCGAGGGTTTTCATCGCCATCTCTCTGGTACGACTAATGACCATAAGGGCTGTCGTTTCATTTCGTTATATCCAATCACTCATCGTCTATGCTCGTCAAATTAAGTACCCTTGATTTGGTTTGTTGTTTGCAATA
>NC_025696.1:10166108-10225202 GCF_000633955.1 Camelina sativa
ATCTTCTCACAACTTCTTTTACAAAAATGTAGCAAAATTGATCTGTTTTTACGAGGAAACGAAATGTATTTGGGAGGTAAGCGGGACCTCTCTCTCTTATAACAACTGAGGTAAAGGGGGACCTCTATGGCTCTATCTCTCTCAAACTCTGCTGCCATCAAACTAGTGTTATAGCGTAGGTTGTCATTTTAAGGATGTTTATTTATTATTTTTAAATCTAATAATCCCATATTTATAACATCATGTGAGAATTAAAGAAGGAAGGGGGAACCATTTATAACATAAATTTATAGACTAAACAAAATTAAACTAGTGTTTTTAAAGAAAATGCATACCCAGACCCACGTGAGGAGGAAGGGGGTGAGATAACTGGTTAAAACATATTAAGACTATTATTACTGGTTGTTACTTCCATAAATTCTTTTATTAAAAAGTAATAAAAAATACAAAAAAGAGAGAGGAAGGAAGAGAAACGTTTCTAAAATTACTAGGGGAAGAAACGTTTCTCACTCTACTTCTCCATATGTCAATTATTAGTTACATGTTAAAATGTTAATTTTTTTTTCAACTCAATATTGCAACAGCTTCAGATCAAACAAAGAAGAAAAATACATAGACCAAACTCAATATTGCATGGAGTCATTTGATTGGATCAGTTTTCAAATACATTATCTCTATCATAAATAATACGACTAGATTAAGAATTACAATTAACAGTTTTCTGACTAGAGAGGTATGGAAAGAAAATCATAAGTCAAACATAAATATGACTTTGTAAACTTGGTTGGACAACTTTTGTAAATAATCTCATGACTTCCTTCTTTGTTTTCTATATAGATCTATGGTTGATTTCTATATCTTATAATATTATCTTTTCTTTTATTTTTCTATATTTATTTCCAATTTATTTGATCTCTTTCTTTTTATGTTCATTATTATTTTTTTATGATCTAAACATAGAAATATTTGATCTCTTTCTTTTTATATTATACATTTATACGTAAACATAAAGAGATGCCATTACCAGAAAAGGTGAGACAAAGAAGCTACGTTTAGACCATAGACAAATATTTCTATGTTTGCATGTATATTATTATTATTATACATGTCACATAAGTTTGTACGTACCATGATGCTCAAAGGAGCTTTAATTTAGTGTTTGAAAAATCTCATAGATCAAATACTGGGCATTATTGGGCATTGGGTATTGAGCTTTAATTTACCCGAATGCCCATTGGGTATTTTTATAAATAACTAGCATATTGGGCATTCGGGTAACCCGTTTGGGTTCGGGTATTATCCGTTCGGGTTCGGGTAAACCGGTTTAGAAAAATAAAATCCATTGGGTATTTTTAGATATATGGGTTCGGTTTGGTTTGGGTACTATCGGGTTCGGGTCGGTTTGGGTTACAAATTTTGGAACCCGATTAGCACCCGAATTACCGGGTACCCGAAAAAAAATCTCTAAAATTAATTAAATTTATCTAAATTTTGACTTATGTAACAATTTATTTTAGATATTTTGATTATTTTTGATATTTAGGTATAAAACTAAATGAAATATTCGAAATTATAATTATAATTTTGGATAATTGCATTATATTAATGGTAAATATTATAAATATGTTTATAGGTTCGGATTGATGGGTACCCAAACGGGTACTGGGTATTACCCGACCCTAACCCGAACCCGGTATTGGAAAATAGAACCCAATAAGATTTTATAGGCAAACCCGTACCCAACCCGAACCCGGTTTTCGGGTCGGGTTCCGAGTTGGGTATTCGGGTACGGTTTTTATGCCCAGGCCTAAGAATCACTAGAGGAATTCTTTATCTTCGTCAAGATTCACGGCTCACAATCGTACATCATGGTCTTAAAGTGAGAAAACATTCTCCTAGATGCCAATATGAACCCGAAAATTGTTGATTTTGGAATGGCCAGAATTTTTGGGATCGACCAAAGTGGGGCTAATACAAACAGAATAGTTGGTACACGATATATGTGTATTACTCTTAAGTCTTGATGTTTACCAAAGCTTCAAAAATATTTTTTCGCCATTTATGTACTTCAGATTTTTTGCTTTTTTGCAGCAGTTACATGCCCCCAGAATATGTGTTGTATGCATATTCTCAACAAATTCTGATATCTACAGTTTCGGAGTTTTAGTTCTTTAGATTATTAGCGGTTGAAGTAACAGATTCGGCCACCATTCAGGAACTAGAGTAGAGAATTTGGTCACATATGTGAGTACAAAAGAAGAACTTCTTGTTAGATGATCAAATGCTTAACTGTGATTAATTTAATAGAACTTCTTGGTTGATTGTGTTACAGGCTTGGACATTGTGGAGAAGCGAGTCACCATTAGAACTCCTAGATTCAACCATTTCAGAGAACTGTCAAACCGAAGAAGTGACAAGATGCATCCACATGGCACTTCTATGTGTTCAAGAAGATCCAACAGATCGTCCCAGCTTGTCGACAATAATGATAATGCTCACTAACACTTCCCTCAATTTACCCGTTCCTCAGCGGCTCAGCCACCTTGATTCTTTTTTCCAAATAGAGGTAACCAAGAACGAGATGGTGTCGAGTCTATCCAATGTACGATCAGGTCCGATCCACAAACTATCAAAACCATTACAGATCTTGAACCTCGTTGAATTTGATGTTCCATTGAGAAATTGGACCAGTTCAATTAAACTTTATGTACGAACTCTTATCATATACACATTTGTATTTATTGGCTTCAAAAATTTGACCTGTTCCTGTGTCACATGTTTGTATGATAAGCCAAACCGGTTTATTTACTTAACAGGGTCCTATACGATTCCAAGTCTGAGCAGCCTGAACCAAACCAGAGGTTTTCTCCAAGTCTATAATATATACCAAAACTGGTTTAATTGCGTAACAACCAATGAACACTTTAGTTTAATTACTTATCTTGTTGACTTGTTCCTCTCCATCACCCCATGCGTTACTGGGTTTGATATCCGTTATCATATTATGTGAACGAAGAAAATATTATTGACTTTTACCTATTGACGTTGACTTTGACTATGACACTTGATTTTGTGACCATGTATGTAGCAAATTCACATGTTATGTAGAAGTTTCTCTCCAAAATTTTCTTAAATTGAATTCGTCAACTGTCAAAATATAAATAAAGTTGACAGTTGACGAATTCAATATTAGAAAATTTTGGAGAGAAACTTCTATGTTGTTGTTTAAATTGGTAAGAAACGGACAGATGCATAAACACTAAACACAAAGATTTGGCTTTAACGATAATCTTGAAGAAACAATGAAACAGAGAACTCTGTTTTCAATTCTCTGTTTTGTCCTCATAAGCTTCGGTGCTGCTTCAGTTTCAGCTCAGACATGCACGAAGGACAAGGGGACTTTCAGATCCAACAGTAATTACGACGTAAATCGCCGTCTCATCCTCTCTTCTCTTCCTTCCAACGTCACGGCTCAGGAGGGTTTATACTACAACGGTTCGATCGGACAAGAACCGAACCGTGTCTACGCAGTTGGGATGTGCATCCCTGGATCAACTTCAGAAGACTGTTCTGATTGTATCAAGAAAGCGTCTGATGAATTTTTAAAGAATTGTCCTAACCAAACAGAAGCGTATTCATGGCCAGGTGATCCCACGCTTTGCTATGTGCGTTACTCCAACACTTCTTTCTCTGGATCTGCAGATCTTGACCCGCGCTCACTGCTCACCAACACTGAAGATATCAACTCAAATCTAACAGAGTTCACGACAATATGGGAAGGATTAATGGCTCGTATGACTGGTACAGTCTCCACAGCCAAAAGCACACCTTCTTCCAGTGATAACCATTACACAGCTGATTCAGCAGCCTTGACACCTATCCGGAACATATATGCCTTGATGCAATGCACACCGGATCTTTCTTCTCGTGACTGTAAAAATTGTCTGCGACAAAGCGCAAATGACTACCAGTCATGTTGTGGTCAGAGGCAAGGAGGTGTTGTTATGCGGCCAAGCTGCTTTTTGCGGTGGGATTTGTATACGTATTCCAACGCTTTTGATGATATTACGGTGGCTTCTCCTCCTCCAGAACCTCTTGTGACTGTGCCATGATGTAGTACTTTTATCAATTAAATTATATCTCCGTTTGCAATGATCAACAGTACACATGAATCTTAATCTAAGCTAATAAAAAAGGATTGGTTTTATATAACAACTTAACTAACAAGCAAATTTAAACAAAAGACAAAGCAAGGAAAAAACAAACTTTAAACTGCTTTAAATTAAGATTAAACAAATGAACCTTGGGCAAGGTTAATGACTTGGGAAATAGCTAATAAAATCCTAGATGTCTAAGCAAACAATCAAGAAAAATATTTTGGTAAGAACACTAATGCAAATCAATTCACTTCTATAATTGAGATCCTATGCTAATAAAGTAATCATCAACAATTTCCAAAGGCAGTCACAAAATAAAAATGCATTATAATCAAGTCTAAGCACTCTAATCATCAATTTCTATTGGCTAAGAATGCAAAGCTCTTGAATAGTTTAGTTCAGGAATTTCATCAAACACCTTATGGGCAAAGAAGTCCTAATATCTAGAGTTAACATAATTAAGGTTAATCTAGCATTATAATCACTAAACAAGAAATAATATATGTAAATAAAGCCTTAAACATCAAAGATCAATCATCTAGCAAGCCCAAAGTTCGAAAAGATCTACTCACTCATGATCATGATCACACAAAGGTAGAGGTTTGATCCTTGTGAAATCATAATTAGAGATTGTATATTAGAGAAGATAAAGGAGAAATTACTATTGGTAACTTGAAAATCAACAAAAAAATCCAATAACTTAGAATAAACAAGCTTAAGAACCTTCAAAACTGCTAAAACAAAATATGGTCTCTCCTAATGAGGAGTTAGTGTATTTCTAAGAAAATAGGAAACTAAACCGGATTGGAATAAAACAAATCAAAGAAAACCGGAATAAACCGGTTTTTGGTTCCAAAAATAATGTTTGATCGACCATTGGTCGATCGCTTGGTTGACGGTCAAGTCTCAGAAGTCTGGTCAAGTCCAGCTCGGGTTGATCGACCATTTGATCGACCAAATGGTCGATTGTTGAAGTCTGCGGGTCTGTTCAAGTCTAGCTCCAGTTGATCGACCACACGATCGACCAAATGGTCGATCGTTTTGTCTGGTGGCTCCAGTCTTCGCTCTGGCTGTATATACGTTCACTAAAACTGGTATATCATTTTACATGCACATCTGATTGACCTGAAATCACCTCCATTGAAAATCTTACTCAATTTAAATAACTTTGATGTAGAACTCTGGAGCTAAATCCAAAGGAAAGGTCTTCATATGAGTCGATCTTTGAGGGACTGCAGACTGGTTCCGAATCATCAATTATCTTGTTTCCATCCAAATGTGTGTCTTCCATTATATAAATCTGAAATGGTTCAAAAGACACACAACACACACCAAACCATAGACAAAAACACTATGGAACCTTTAAAATGTAAGAAGACTCACTTGGACACTAAATGCAACAAAACACAATGAAAATACTAGTGAAACACAATATAATGGAACATAACAACCATGAAAGTAAATGTAGAGTATATCAACTCCCCCAAGTTTATCTCTTGCTAGTCCTCTAGCAAAAACCAAGTGGTAACATAGGAGAGAGGTTTAAAAATGGGACTCAGAACCTAAGAGCATGAGACAAAGGATTCAAACCATAGTACTTAAATGTAATTCAATGGTGCTAAGATCAATCAAAGTGTTTACAAATATTTTTCTTAGCTTATCACAATGCACCAGTCTAGTTCACTTTCTATCTATTGGCAAAGACTTGCAATCCTATTGAACATCTTTTTCACATTCATTGAAGTGTTTGGTGCAATCTTGCAAATGGAAAAAAAATTAAGCTCAATTGGTTTAAGAGGAAAGGCTTTTTAAAGTGGGTTGGAAAAGGTGTTTTTAGGTGGTTTACTCTCAAATAAGAAGGTGAAAGCAATCTAAGATTGAGAACAATTTAGGCATACAAAGCTTAGCTCTTGATGTTCTACCCACCTAGACACTTTTCATACACTTTTCTCATCTTTCTTTTCTTTCTTTTCAACCCAAAAACTAGACTTTAAGTTCTTAAAGTCCCTTTGTAACTTCTGGTCTTATTCTTTTTGTAAATCTCCAAAACTACTCTTTATTTTAAACACTAGGTCCCTTTCTTTCTTATTTTTTTTTATTTGCTATACTTCCAATCTTAATTGACTTTTCTTTACTCTTTTCTTTTTGATTCTAGGAGACTATAACAAGATTTAATATCTCTTTTCTTTCATATTTGGAGCTTTTAACCAAACTTAACTTTAGAGACTTTTTTTTTTCTTTTGACCAAGTAAACCTGTATTTCCCTTCTTATTCTCAAACTTGAACCCAAATCAACATTCTAACCACCTATTTCTTTCAAAACCAGTCCTATTAAACCAAACCGGTTTATGACTTAATAGGTCCTATTCAAAGTCTGAGCAGCATGAACCAAACCAGAGGTTTTCTCCAAGTCTATAATATTAGGGGTGGGCATTTAAACCGAACCGAACCAACCGAACTCAAACCGACCCAAACCAAACCCAATCCTACACTCCAACCATTCGGTTATGTTTCTTCTCAACCTAAATGGTTCAACCGAACCGAACCGATAACCCAATGTGTTTCTTAAATCAATTAATAATATTATTAAATTTATAAATATGTGATTTTTTACCTATTACCACTTGCATTTGGTTTCTGTTTTACTTTATTTTAACTTTTCTAATAAAACCTAAATATAAATATAGATTTAATTATATTTAATATTAGGTATTTAATTTTAATTTTCTAACTTTTCAAATTTATTTGATTAATTAACTATTATAAAACCATAATCAATTTTATTTTGTTACATTAATTGATTTTTAAACCGAATTAAAACTGAACCAAACTAAAACCAAACTGAACCGAACCAAACCAAACATAAACCGATCCAACCACAAACCAAACCGAACTTCGATTGAGTTTGGTTAGAGTTTTACCAAAACTGAATGAACCGAACCGAACCGAACCCAAACCGAACCCGAACTTAAACCGAAATGCCCACTTAATTATATACGAAAACTGGTTTAGTTGCGTAACCTTCAATGACATTGACAATTAAGTTTAATACTTATCTTGTTCCTCTCCATCACTCCATACGTCACTGGGTTTGATATCCCTATTATTTTATGTGAACAAAGAAAATATCATTGACTTTGACTATGATACTCGTTTTTATGACCGTGTATGTAGCAAATTCAAAGGACCGTGCACTATTTATCAAGTTGATAGTTGACGAATTCAATATTAGAAATTTGGAATAGAAACTTCTATGTTGTTGTTTAAACTGGTAAGAAACGGACAGATGCATAAACACTAAACACAAAGATTTGGCTTTTACGAAAACCTTGAAGAAACAATGAAACAGAGGAGGACTCTGTTTTCAATCCTCTGTTTTGTCCTCGTAAGCTTCGGTGTTGCTTCAGTTTCAGCACAAACATGCACGGAGAACAAGGGGACTTTCAGACCTAACAGTACTTACGACGTAAATCGCCGTCTCATACTCTCTTCTCTTCCTTCTAATGTCACGGCCCAAGACGGTTTATACTACAACGGTTCGATCGGACAAGAACCGAACCGTGTCTACGCAGTTGGGATGTGCATCCCAGGATCAAAATCAGAAGACTGTTCTGATTGTATCAAGAAAGCGTCTGATGAATTTTTAAAGAATTGTCCTAACCAAACAGAAGCGTATTCATGGCCAGGTGATCCCACGCTTTGCTATGTGCGTTACTCCAACACTTCTCTCTCTGGATCTGCAGATCTTGACCCGAAGTTACTGCTTACCAACACTGGGGTTATCAACTCAAATCTAACAGATCGGTTCACAACAATATGGGAAGATTTAATGGTTCGTATGATTGCTACAGCCTCCACAGCCAAAAGCACACCATCGTCTAGTAATAACCATTACTCAGCTGAAATTGCAACCTTGACAACATTCGAGGATATGTATGCATTGATGCAATGCACGCCAGATCTTTCATTTCGTGATTGTGAACATTGTCTGAAAAGAAGCGCAGATGAGTACCAGTCATGCTGTAGACAAAATCGAGGAGGCGTTATTCTGCGGCCGAGCTGTTTTTTCCGGTGGGAATTTTATGTATACTCCAAAGCTTTTGATAATATTACGGTCCCTTCTCCTCCTCCTCCTCCGCCTGTGCCACAACCTGCAGGTGATGAAGTCAACACGACTGACGATAGTAAGTCTTCCAACTGAGAAAGAACTATGATTGTAACAAAACTGAAATATATTATGACAACTTTTTTCTTATGTGTTGTGAGAAGATAGCAAAGGAATCTCAGCTGGAGTTGTTGTGGCGATCACCGTTCCCACTGTTATTGCCGTTTTGATACTGCTTGTTCTTGGATTTATTTTTTTCCGGAGGAGAAAACCATACCAAAGAACTGAGATTGAATGTTAGTTTTTTTTTGAATTACCTCTTTATTGTTTCCTTTCATTATCAACATATATTGTCCCTTAGGCCTTAGTCAAGAGGGCTAACATGAAGCATAACTAATACAATCATTCTTTGCAGCTGAAAGTGATATTTCAACTACAGATTCATTGGTATACGATTTTAAGACAATCGAAGCTGCAACTAATAAGTTTGCAATGAGTAATAAGCTTGGTGAAGGTGGATTTGGTGCGGTTTACAAGGTAAGAAAGTCTCTGTTTTCCATTTTTTCTAAGTTCATATAGGTTATGGGTAATAACTGATAGTGTTTGTTTCATATAAGTTTTAACTGATAATGTATGTGTAGGGTAAGCTTTCTAACGGAACTGAAGTAGCTGTGAAGCGACTGTCGAAAATGTCAGGACAAGGCACAAGAGAGTTTAGGAACGAGGCTGTTCTTGTGTCAAAACTTCAACATAGGAATCTGGTTAGGCTTCTTGGTTTCTGTTTGGAAGGAGAGGAAAAGATTCTGATCTATGAGTTTGTCCCCAACAAAAGCCTAGACTATTTCCTATTTGGTATAATTCCCTTAAATAGTTTTTTGCTTATTCTAAGGATCCTTCTTCAGCCTTTAAAGTGATTGATTGTACATGGAGATGTGCAGACCCTGTAAAGCAAAGTCAGCTAGACTGGACCCGACGATACAATATTATTGGTGGGATTGCTCGAGGGGTTCTGTATCTTCATCAAGATTCACAGCTCACAATCATACATCGTGACCTCAAAGCCAGCAACATTCTCTTAGATGCAAATATGAACCCAAAAATTTCAGACTTTGGATTGGCAACTATTTTTGGAATGGAGCAAACTCAAGGCAACACAAATAGAATTGCTGGAACCTAGTAAGTTTTGCTCACAGTAGCTGACAAAAAACAAAGTTCACGGAATCTTTTTCTATTGCATAATAACAGTGTCGTATGTTTTTCAGCGCATACATGTCTCCCGAGTATGCAATGCATGGTCAATACTCCATGAAATCTGACATTTATAGCTTTGGAGTATTAGTTCTTGAGATTATAAGCGGCAAGAAAAATAGCAGCGTCTACCAGATGGATGAAACTAGTACTGCTGGAAACTTGGTCACTTATGTGAGCATTTAGTCCTCAGCTCTCAACATTTTGACATTTTTACACAGATGTTCAAGGTTCTTTATTGTTCATTGTGTTAGGCTTCGAGGCTATGGAGGAACAAGTCACCATTAGAGCTGGTGGATCCGACCATTGGAAGGAATTATCAGAGTAATGAAGTCACTAGATGCATCCATATCGCGCTCTTGTGTGTTCAAGAAAATCCAGAAGACCGTCCAATGTTATCAACAATCATCTTAATGCTCACTAGCAACACTGTCACTCTACCAATGCCTCGCCTACCAGGATTTTTCCCACGTAGTAAGAAACTGGAGCTGGTATCTGAGGGATCAGAGTCTGGTCAGTCTACTACTAGCAAGTCTTTTCCTCATTTAGTTCGTAAGAAGTGATATGTTTCCTCTGATTTTTTTTTCTCCATGGACATAAGAAATATTGCATGTTTCTCTGTAATTATATGTTGTTAACTGTAAAATGCTATGGTCAGTTCTGTAAGGATCGCTTCTTTGTTAAGTTCTTACGGAAGAAAAAACTGCAATTTAAGACAATATTTACACGTTTAATTTTACTTTCTTCAACCTGAATCAAATTCTCTGCTTTTATCATTGTGTAAAATTAATTTAAGAAAGAAAAAAATCAGTGTTACGTCTTCAAGAAGAAACGTGTAAATGGTATATATCTCATGCATGCTTGTGGTACAATTACACGGAAAATATTCTACAACAAAACACTTAAAATTATTTTCAACACCAAAAGATTCAGGAGTCAGGCATGAAGGCAATCATTCATCTTCAACGAGGATATAAATCTGTGATCGTTGCATCATCAACAGACCCTATAAGAGACCTGGTCGTTGAAAATGTATCAAGCGGGTCTTTTCCAAGTCTACTCTGAAAGAAGAGACCTGGTTGCCTAGGCACGGATAAAGTCATAGTGTTACTAGTGAGCATCAGAACAATGTTTGACAATGTTGGACGCTCAACAGGATCTTCTTGAACACATAAAAGACCGATATGGACACATCGAACAACTTCACTCTTTTGGAAATTATCTGCAATAGTTGGATCCACGAGTTCTAATGGTGTCCCGTTACTCCAGAGCTTCCAAGCCTAGAATATTAATCTATCAATCAACTTGCAACCATGTTCATGTAAATATAGATATTGATTGGCATTAAACTTACATATGAGACCAAGTCATGAGCGCCGTCTGTTTGGTAGAAACTGCTATTCTTCTTGCCACTTATAATCTCAAGAACTAACACTCCGAAGCTATAGACATCTGATTTCATTGAGTACTGTCCATGCATTGCATACTCTGGAGACATGTAACCACTAAAACCCATAACAAAATCTATGTTAGCAAAAGAATGTCAGCAAACTTCAACTTATGAGAGGTTATGAGATAAACTTACTAGGTACCAACTATTCTGTTTGTGTTCTCCTCGGTTTGGTCCAATCCAAAAATCCTGGCCATTCCGAAATCTGCAATTTTAGGATTCATGTCCGCATCCAAGAGAATGTTACTTGCTTTGAGGTCACGGTGTATGATTGTGAGTCGTGAATCTTGATGAAGATACAGAATCCCTCGAGCAACTCCACCAATTATCTTGTATCGTCGAGTCCAATCCAGCTGACCTTGCTTTTCAGGGTCTGTGCACATTCATACAGTTAGCTCTAAAGATTTGCAACTCCAAGTGTCAAGAATCATTGAAACAATGCAATAAATTCAACTGACCAAAGAGGAAGTAGTCAAGGCTTTTGTTAGGCACATACTCATAGACTAGTACCCTTTCTTCTCCGTCTAAACAAAACCCGAGAAGCCTAACAAGATTTCTATGCTGCAGTTTTGCAACAAGAACAACCTCGTTTTTGAACTCTACTTCACCTTGTCCTGATGACTTTGATAGTCTCTTCACCGCAACTTCAGTCCCATCCGTTAACGTACCCTGTTATTTATATCAACATCATCCCGTTATCCAAACGTGTTGGCTTAAAATTTCAAGAAAAGTAAACAGCTCAAGGGAACTATAGTTACCTTATAAACCTCACCAAATCCACCTTGGCCAATCTTATTACTCGCTGCGAAATCATCAGTTGCAGTTTGAATTTTTCTATAATCAAGCTGCAGTGAGTCTGCGGTTGTGATATCATCTCCTGTTGCACAAACGAAAGCTGAGCATTGATACTAATGAAAATTCAAACCAATTAAAAAGATCGTTCATCAGTTTAAATCTTTACCATCAAATACAGATGTTGTATCGTAACTCTTCTTTGCCCTTCTTGCAAGGAAACAATAACCAGCTACGAAAAGCAGAACAGCCACTATAATAGGCACAACAATGGCTATCACTAACACACTTGAATTCCCACCTTTCGCTGCTCAAGATCAGACAATGGCACACAAATAACAAATCGAGTACTCTGTCAAAAGAACGAAACTATCTATATTTGCTAGTTTAAGAAATCAGGGGAAAAAAAAAACAGAGGAAGAAGACAGAGCACTCACCACGCCGCGGAGGAGCTGACACCGGAGGTGGTGTTGGTGGTGGTGAAGGTACTGTAATGGCGGATTCGTTGTAAAATGGGTAAAGCTCGTATCTTGAGCTACAGCTCGGCACAACAAGTCTTCCCCCAATTTTGTCAGTGGGTAATCCATTTATGGTCTGTTGCAGACAACGCAAACACTCTTGTCTCGTCAGATCAGGAGTGCACTGAACAAATCCATACAAAGTCTGGAACGTGGTTAAATTGGCCTTTCTCCCATCAAATTTTCTAGAACTCCCCGCTGCCTCGGTGGCTGCTTGACTTAGTGTGGACAAAAGCAGATCTTTGAACCGTTCTTGGTTAGATGTAACATTCTGAGTGTTGTACAAGATAATACCTCCATCGGTGTTAAGGGTTGAGAGAATATTCCGGTTAGAGTATCTGAGTATACACTGATCGTAATAGAGTGTGACATCTCTCTCGTTCGGACACCGAGTAAAGGTTTCGTTAACAGAAAACTCGACGCAGCTACGGCAAACTTCCAGAGAGACGTCTCCACGGCAATTGAAAAGTCCGGTGACTCTTTCCGGAGCTTGCCCGACGGTGGCGTTTTGGAATCCGGTGGAGTACGAAGCGTTGCGGGAAGTGAATGAAGACAAAAGGGCTCTTAGATTGGCGAAGTAAGTGCTGTTTCTTGTGAAAGTTGTCGTGTTCGGACAGGTGTGGTATATGTAAGTGGGATCTTGAGCAGAAGCTTCTCTGAAGCTAGTGAGAAAGGAGATGAGAAAAAGGAAGATGAAAGAGGCGCTAGAAGACATAACTGGGATTTCTTGATTTGTGTTTTTTGCTAATCAAGAAGCTTTGGGAATCGCCGATATAGGAAACAAAATTTGATTTTGTGTTTCTCTTCTCTGTGGCTAGTGTCGATGGCCTGAAACAGAGGATGGTTTTTGTGAAGAGTGTGACTACGAAAAGTCAAGGTCAAAGTAAACACGTCTTGTATTGAATTGTCGGGTCCTGTCCAACTTGTGTTCAACTACTAATCCATTACTATTTAATAGACGTGATAATATGGGAATTGGAAAATAATTTAAATTTTTTATTCAACTTAGAAGAAACTTCCGAACAAAAAGGAAAAAAAAAAAATCTAATTTTAGAAAAGTATCAAAACTGTCATAATTATAAAACATTTAAATCCGAATCTAATTAAGCACACTTTAAATTCTTAATTTGTTGAAAACTTTTGGGAAAATTATAAATAAATGAGCTTTTTCTAAAAATTTGTCTATCTACACTTTTTTTTTTTTAAGTTTGGTTAAATAGGTTTTAGGATGTAGTTAAAAGTCAATAATATCCTTAATTATATATTCAGATTCAATAATACCCTCAATTACAAATTCAGATTTAATTTGTAGATTTTAATCAAATCAAATTAGGAAACTATCAATTTTAATGGGATATTGGTTGTTTATGAAAAATAATTAAAAATTTTGGGTAGGCAAAAAGATAAAGGAACGTGATCGTGAAGCGTATGATCCATGAGGGAGTAGTTTGGAGAAGTAACAAACCTCTACTTGTTGCATATTTCTCTGTTTATGTAACAGATGTTGACTTCTCTTTCACTTGTTTGGAACCATTTTCTGTGGAGACACTTTTTTTTTCTTCCTAATCTACTGTATTGTTTTCATCAGATGAACTTGATACTTTGATAAGTAAGTACTTGCTTAAGGCTTATTATATAGTGCCACTCCTGGAATGATTATGCATATCAAATTTCGTTATTAAGATCCTTGTTTAGGTTGGTGGAACCATGGAAGTATCAGTCCCTTTTTGCCATGTTAGTGGTTTCGATTCTGGGGTCTTTTCTCTCCAAGAAGAACGAGCGATACTTCCCCCAACTCCGGTTTACATGTTTATTCTTTATTGTCTATATATATTTCTACGTTCTTGACTTTTATAACAAGGATTATTTTTGCTTTGTTTTCGTTTCACTAAAGTCTCTCATTGTCTTTTTTTTTTTTTAAGTTTTCTTATAGATAATAAAGTATTACATAAGGAGCCTGGGATATTTTATCTAATACAAAAGAAAGAGGTAGAAAGCTAGAATACAGATGATGAAAAGAGATTTCTAATAAAGAAAAACAAGGAAAAATCAAGATCCAAAAAAGAAGAGAACGAGAAAAGATAATGCTACTAGCTAGAGATTATAAAATCTCAGATTTCTCACGGAGGAGCAGTGGAGGAAGTCTGGGGCCCTGTCCAGCAATGAAGTAATGATACTCGCCTTTAATTTTGAAAGACTAAAATTTGAGCTCTATTCCTGATATTTAAGACTTTATGAAAAACTGATTGTGAAGACAAAGTGAGCTCTCATTGTCTCTTTTGATTCTATTCATTCATCTTCGTATGCAAAAAAAGTCTTGAAAGATGATGCCAAGCCAAAATATATATGTTTAAATTGGTAGGTTAATTTAGTCACATTTCATTTTTCCTTTAGAAAAAATAACTGAAAAATTAAAATTTCTAAATATTTAACTAAAATTAAGCATACTCGAAAAAATAACCAAATTAGCATAAACTCATCGATTTTAGTTCTATCCACTTTTTCAATACCCAAGAGTTATAAATTCAGTTCTCATTCTACCATACCTTAATTACCCCAACAACCCAAACCAAACTGAATATCCAATCGTATGCATGAATGAAGTATATATATCAATCATAGTTAAATCCAAGACACAAGTTTATTTCATAGCAACACAACAACACCCATACAACGTATTCTAAAATGTATTCTTAATTTGTTTATCTTCTAAATAATTTAGAATACGCATTCTAAAATGTATTAGAACAAATCTAAACAATAATTACGAAATCTTAACCATAAATTAAGAATATTTAAAAAATATTTAAAAATATTCACTTTTCTTATTTAATTTATTTTCTTTCTATTTTTAGAGTATTCTAAGGTTTACAGATTACAAATTCTAAAATATCTATGATATATCTTCTACTTCTTTTAGTATGTAGGGTAAAACGTAGAAAACGAATTCTGAATTTATGTAGAATGAAGAAAAACGTAGAATACATATTCTTAATTTTGTAGAACATACAAAATTCAGGTTCTAAAATTTTTAGAACAAATTTTTCGTCTAAACTTCGTAAAACATGTACAAACTGTAGAATGAACAATCTAAATGTTTCAGAAAGAGGAAAAATAGTAGAAAGTCTATTCTATTGTGAAAATACATTTGATATGATTCAAAGTGAATTTCGAAGAGTAAAAAAAATTAAAAATGTAGTAGGAATTATAGTAATTTAGTAGTATTAGCCGACTCTAATCTTTTCGGTACTATTTGTTCCATTAGATTTCCTTTCATAAAAATGTCGTATATTTATTTTTTGTGAATAGGAATAGGTTGTTGAAATTTGGAATCTTTGTTGACTTTCTTTAAAGAAACATTCTGGGGCTGAAAACTTGTCCCCACTAATACTGGAAAGTTCTTGGGTGATATAATAGCAGATAGCTAATCTTCTATCGTTATGTTGAGAAGTATATCATATATGCTAAGTTAATTTATTAATTTAACGAGACATTACCAAACCAAATTTTCTTCTTTTTCATTTTTTTTCCATAACTTTTACTCGCAAGAGTTCAGTAACTTAATATTCCACATGACGCCGTTCCATATAATGATTCCAGAATCTCATTCGTGATTCAAGTTTTCACCTAGGTATGATTAAGCATGTAAATTTAATATGTTTTAAACGAATTTTGCATCCATAAGTTCTATCGCTCAGTGAGTTGCAAATTTAATTTTCTGTGGGTTTGTATAGACAAATTCTGCTCCGTAAGACATTGGTGCATGGTATATGAGACCTTCGACTCCTGCGTCAAGAAAGACTCAACTATGTTAATGCTCTAAGGTTTTACAATCAGTATATCCTTTTACTATATATGTTAATGTTCTAGGGATTTAGAATCAGTAGATCCTTCTCTAGGGTTTTAAAACCAGTAGATCCTTTTAGATCGGTAGCCCCTTTCTCAAGTATTCGGTTCTTGGAGAGAAATCGTCACTTTCTTGATGTTGGGATAAGCTCGAAGAAGAATAATAATTTAAACAAGAAGTCATCTTTATGAGTAATGGTTGCTTAAAGGATTATGATTAGTTTGTTTAGGAGTTATCTAAACATATAAACTATTTGTATTAAGATTAATCTCTATATATATAGATAGAGTTGCCAAGGTGTGGACCTGTGGTAAACCAATGAGTTTGAGAGATTGAGATTGTGAGATTGTGAGAGAGAGCTTAAAGTTTTGAGTTAAAGAAAATAAGAGAGTTATTCTTAAAACAATCTTTTGTTTTTAAATCTTTCTTGCTAAAACTAGACTTGCAATACAAACTTCGTTTTTTCAAAGAAAAGAAAAGCATTAGCATATACACGCAAGGAAGAACGAAAACAATAATTGACAAAAGGAAGAACATTAAAAAAAAACCAGATTTTTATGACAAAAAAAAGTTCTGAAAATTATTTTCTTATTGGTATATATAGGTTCTCATGTCCAAGTACATAAGGGTAAAGGCAGCCACGCTGCTCCATAAGGTAATGCATGATACGGGCAATATGAGACCTCCGCCATGACTTCTTCGTGAAGAAGACTTGACATAGTTTATTTGTGACGTATACTTTAGGGTTATACAACCACTAAATCCATTTAGATCGATTGCCCCTTTCTCAAGTATTATTCGTCACTTTTCGCAAAAAAAAAAAGAAAACTCATTCAAAGACTACTCTGAAGGACAAGAAAACACTATTCAAAAGACTACTCTAAACTCCAGAAAAACAAACAACTTTGGCACGAATGTAATGGAAGAAGCTAGAAATCTGGAAAGAATGTGTGAGGTAAACAAAGGAGACGATGAGGAGGATGTGAAATACAAATTAACTAGAGGCTCCGTAATTATATAGATAAACCTAGAGACTTGTATGTATGAGGCGGTGGATACACACCAAAACCCTTATTTTATTCGGGCTAATTCAAATCCTAGTTTTAGCCCGGCCCCAAAAAATTTACTAAATTTTTTAGAATATAATTTAACATTAATTAAAAAAAAAAACTAAATTCTAATAAGTAGTTGACAAGGAATTGGCTTTTTATGTACGTAACAAATCTTATTAAGATTATTTATAGGCTTGCCTATAAGACCGATCGAACTGGGTCAATCAGTCAATGCTCGTCTTGAACTTTAACGTAATCTAATGCACTGCCGGCTTAAACATATTATATGTCCTTGGGCAAATTAAAAAAAAATGCCCCTTAATCTATAAAAAAATTTACTGATTTTTTTTAGGTCTTTTGGGATCATATAATTTATTTTGATTTTTTTTAGGTCTTTTTCGTTCATATAATTTCTTTTTTTGTACTCTTTTCCCGCTTATAAATTTTCTTTTATGCCTTTTTCTAGCTTACAAAATTTTTTTTTGTGTGCCTCTTTTAACTTACAAATTTTTTTTGCCCTTTTTTAGCTTACAAAGTTTTTTTTTTGTATCTTTTAGCTTACAAATTTTTTCTTGTGCCCCTTTCTAGCTTACAATGATTTTCTTTTGTGCTCTTTTAACTTATAATTTTTTTTTTTGCCCCTTTTCTCATACGTATATGCCCCTTTAATCTATGTACCCGGGGCGGTCGCACTGCCCGCCCTCCTAGTTGAGCCGGCACTGATCTAATGACAACTACTTTTCTAGTTTTGTGGCCGCTGTCCGCTGAGATATTGAGCCACATATTTTTCGGTGCTAACACCGTTGCTACTGTTATATATCCACATAGAACTGAGGCGAATCTATAAAATTTAACCATTCTAATTTTTTCAGAGATGTAAAAAAAAAAAAAAAACAGTAATTTTCGTTGCACGTTTGTGGCTAAAATAGCTAGCCATATAATTTTTTTTTTCTTTTTTTTAGAAATATAAAGTTTGGTCGCCACCGCTAACCATATAATTTCAGTTGACAACTGTAATTTAGCCAGAAAAGTATTTTCGCTGAAAAAATGAACCACGGATTTTTAGAGATTAATCACAAAAATATATGTGTCACTGAATAAGTGAATACTTGTTTTGGACCTTTTCGTCGCTAGTTCGTCATGCTGGATCTTTGAGTATTAATTCGCAACCCATTGATCTCATCCAATTCCATAGTGTAATTGATCTCTTTTGGGTTGACTCATGCATGTACAAATTTTTATTGAGTCAATCGACCGTAAGATAATTGCAAATATATGGCACCAAGAAGAAAATGTGATAGAAATCTCCTAGGCAGATAGATGCACTGATGCACATTTGGAACAACCAATAAAGAAAGGATTAACGTAAAAACAAAAATTTTAAGACCAAGTAATATAATGAAAGCGAAAGGAAAAAATAGTAACGGATTGAAAAGTCCGGTCAATTGATTGGAAAAAAGCTAGCAGAGCAACACTATCAACGACGAAGACGAAGATTAAACACAAATACCAAGCCTCGTTGGTTGGCTGCTTCACAATTATTATCTTATCTTTTGTAAACAAAGTATCGTCTACTCCATACTTAATATATGACAAATTAAATAAAGAAAAGTACAAGAACATGAATGTAAAACATGGAGTCATCTACATCGATAAAACAAGAGAACAAGAAAACAAGAGGAATATCGTAACGTAATACAACTGGCCAATTAGGGCTGTGAAGTAGCTTTCTTTTGTTTATTTATTAACCGTTCAGTTATTACTTTTCCTGCAAGAAAGAAACTCTAGGTTATTTTGTTTTTGAGTGTATTTGGTGACTGAAGAAGTGTTTAGGTATTAGAATTTAGAACATACCTAATGAAATTCATTATAAAAAAAGTGAAAATGTTATTTTCTTTTGAAATAACGTTCTAAAATATATATTTCAATTAATGCAACTCAAATTTAGACTGAACGAATGAAGTTACACGTCAAGTATATTAGAAGTCCTTTTTGTAGTTAAGCGTTGACGTGACTTGTAAGAAACTGTATAAGATTTACAAAGCATAGCACTCTTGATTTGAAAAAAAAAGCCCAAAGGCATTCATGGCTAAGTGTTGGAAAATGTCTGCTTGTGGTTTCCTCTTCATTCTCACCTTCCTTACGAGCATGAGACCTTCTAAACAACAACCGAAACCTGTTGGTTTTCATTGTCCTCCGGGGAGACATACTTACCTCAAAAACAGCACATATTTTTCCAATCTCAAAACCCTTTTGTTCTCTCTTTCTTCTAAAGAAAATCATTCATCCTCCAATGGATTTCTACGCCTTACAAATGGACGAAACCCGGACTTGGTTTACGGACTTTACCTCTGCCGAGGAGACTTGTTGCCGGAAGTCTGCCGTGATTGCGTCAACTTCGCCGTCAAGGACATTCTGAGACAGTGTCCAAATGAGAAGGAGGCTTCGATTCATTACAATGAATGCATGCTGCGATACACTGACCGGGATACTCTCTTGGATCCTAAAGCCACACCTGGAATCTTGACTATGAATCAACAAAATATTACGGCAAACGAATCAGAACAGTTCACTCATGAACTCCTTTCTTTAATTAACGAAACTTCAAAGGAGGCTGCTGATAGCTCAAGAAAATTTGCGGTTAACAAGGGGAAATTCACATCGTCACAAAACATTTATGTAATGGTTCAGTGCATGCCTTACCTGACAAGAGAGAATTGCTCAAGCTGTTTGCAAGAAACCGTCAGGAAATTGCCTCGTGACAAAACTGGAGGAAGACTTCTCTGGCCAAGTTGTACGTTAAGGTACGAGCTTTACCCATTTTACAATAAAACCTTGCCAAGGTACGAGCAGTCAGCACGTTTAAGTCAAGCTCCTACTCCTTCCCAGTCAGCACGTTCAAGTCAAGCTCCTCCTCCTCCTACTCCACCACAATCAGAACGTTCAAGTCAAGCTCCTCCTTCTCCGCAGTCAGCACTTTCAAGTCAAGCTCCTCCTCCTCCTCCTCCACAGTCAGCACTTTCTAGTCAAGCTCCTCCTCCTCCTCCACAGTCTGGTAAAAGCCTCTCTCTCTCTCTCTCGTTTTTTTTTTTCTGAATTTGGCAAACTATGTGTCTTGTCTTATCAATGGTTTACACAGGAAAAAACGGAAACTCAATCGTGATAATCATAGCAATTGTTGTGCCACTAGCTGTCTATATTCTTCTTTTTGCTGTTATTTCTAGCTTCCATGTCATAAGTAATAGAGTGAAGAAGGCTTATGAGACAGCAGCTGCAGATGATGGTAAAAAAATCCTAAATAAACTAGTATTTGTTTACTTGGAAAAAGCTTTATGGAGTTCATGATTTGGCAGATGGGGATGATATTACAACTGCTGGCTCATTGCAATTTGATTTTAATGCTGTTGAAGCTGCAACAGATAAGTTTTCCGAAAGTAACAAACTCGGTCAAGGCGGATTTGGACAAGTTTACAAGGTATATATATACTTGTTTAATTATTATGTTCCACAAGGACCACACCACACATATTCTTTTCGTTTTTTTTCTTTCTTTTTGTTAACAAATTATACATATTATATTCTTTGTAGGGCACATTTCCTAATGGATTACAAGTTGCGGTGAAGAGACTATCGAAAACATCAGGACAAGGTGAACAAGAGTTCAAGAATGAGGTTCTTGTTGTTGCTAAACTTCAACACAAAAATCTGGTCAAGCTTCTCGGATTTTGTCTCGAAAGAGAAGAGAAAATACTTGTCTACGAGTTTGTGCCTAACAAAGGCCTTGATTACTTCCTCTTTGGTCAGTTAATTAACTACAATAGTACGATTCATTATTCGAACCCTTCATTCACTATTGTTTGTTAACATTGTAATTACCATGGTACAGATTCTACACTGAAAATCCAACTTGAGTGGACAAGACGGTACGAGATCATTAAAGGAATCGCTAGAGGAGTTCTTTATCTTCATCAAGATTCACGACTAACAATCATACATCGTGACCTCAAAGCGAGTAACATCCTCTTAGATGATGATATGAATCCAAAAGTTGCTGATTTTGGAATGGCAAGAATTTTCGGAATAGACCAAACAGAAGCCAATACAAAGAGAGTAGTTGGAACCTAGTAAGTTTTTTTCCTTGCTATATATTCATTGCCTTTGTAGACCGTATCATGCATAAACTCAAGTTTTGAGTTTTTCTTAGTGGCTATATGTCTCCAGAATACGCCATGTATGGCCAATTCTCCATGAAATCAGATGTCTATAGTTTCGGGGTCTTAGTTCTTGAAATAATAAGCGGCAGAAAAAACAACAGTCTCTATCAAATGAAGGACAGTGCTGGAAATTTGGTTACATATGTGAGTATACACCCTTAACACACTTCCAATCTCTTGCTTCGTTTAACAATGACCAACATTACAATTATTATAATGTTCACTAGACTTGGAGACTATGGAACAATGGATCACCAATAGAGCTTGTGGATCCATCTTTTCAAGAAAATTATCAAGTAGACGATATTACTAGATGCATCCATATCGCTCTACTATGTGTTCAAGAAGAAGCTGAAGACCGTCCAACCATGTCAGAAATCAACCAAATGCTCACCACTAGTTCAATTCCTCTCGCCATTCCTCAACCACCTGGTTTTTTCCTCCGGAGAAAACATGAACAAGTAGGATCATCAGGAGCAGGTCCATCGACAGGTTCGTCTGTTCTCTGTTCCATCGACGATGTTTCCATTACTCAAGTAACTCCTCGTTGAATACAAAACATTTTACAAAGACTAATAAGCAACGACAATGAAGAAAGATTTTTCTTAGTTAATTGTTCATAATTTTCTTTTAAATACCACTGATAGTAAATTATACAAATATTTAATATGTCCTCTTAATTCATCTTCTTTTCTCTTTCTATTTCTTATGTGTCTCTTTTAATGTTTTGTTTTTTTCTTTATTACAAACAGAATGTCTCTAGTTTGATCAGCTAATAGATAAACAAATAATTTCACTACTTTTTTAAAAAAGATGATGCGTGCCATTCGTTAAGTGCATTCTTCATTATCAAGTCAAGAATATTGCTTAAGCCTTTTGCAAGGGTCCATCATTTATATAAAGAGTTGGAGGAATATTTTTGTATTGAGTAATAACTCAATATGTACTCTTATTTTTCTCTTGTAAATTGTAAATTTAGAAAGTAATTAACTTTTGCCCAAAAAAAAAGAAGAAAGTAATTAACTAAGATAACAACAGAACCAGAATCAACTTGATGTTACAGAAGTAGCAGTTTCCTTGGACTTATATGTAAGATGGATATGATCGTTGGATCTTCAACTGAGCAAAGAAAAGAACCGTCTGGATCGGTTCAGCTCTTCAAGGAAACTCCTTTCTGATTTGACTTTCTCATCTTGTGAGTAAATAATGCTAAAGCAAGTAATACCAAGACGATAATAATTATGGTGGGAACAACGATTGCCACAACTATACCTGCACATGCATGCCCGGATAGAGGCAACAGTTAGCACAAAGCAACATAAATCATCTAATGTTTAATTATGTTTCAAGCCTTATTAAAATCATGGGGAAACAGGTAGACAACTTACCTCTCTTGGTTGTATTGGTCTTGTGGCCTAGGTAAGGCGGGAGAGATGTTGGCGTTTGAGCTGGAGGTGACAAAGTAAGGTTAAAAGCCTGAGAAAAGGGATAAATTTCCCACCTGAAAACACAACTGGGACGGAAAACAATGCCACCTTGCTTCCCATGGCAACATGATTGATAGTCTCTGACACTTTGACTTAAACATATGTTGCAATCCCTTAAAGATATGATTGGAATGCATTGCATTAATGCGTATATGTTCTGGATTGATGACAAAGGTACTGCTTCAGCAGCATAGTACTTGCGTTCAGATGACGATGAAGTAGCTCTAGCTATCATACGACTTGTTAAGTCCTCCCACAATGTATCGAACATTGTTAAATTAGATCTATATTTGATATCTCCAACATTATACAGAATATACTTTGGTTGCATCTCGAGCGATCCAAAAAACGAACGGTTGGAGTAACGTACCATACAAAGAATCCCATTTTCAGGCCAGACAAGGCCTTCTGTCTGGTTGGGACATGTCTCAATCGCCTCTTTAGAAGCAAGGTCAATACAGTTTGAGCAAACCTTTGGTTCAGCACCTTGTATGCACATCCCCACAGCATACACCCGATCGGTTCCTTGTCCAACCGAAGCATTATAGAAGCCGCCTCGAGCTGAGACATTAGAAGCAAGAGAAGAGAGAAGAATGCGACCGTTTTTGTCGTACTGCTGATTTGGTTTAAAGAAACCAGTTTTCCCGCATGGTGCAAACACAACAGGAAAGCCTACAAGGAGAAACCAGAACAGTGGCGAAAGATTCTTCAGTTTCATTTTCAAGATATTGTTTGGGTTACGTTAGGACCGGAAGCAAGTCTGTGTGTGTATATATGTTTTGTCCATGAATTCCTCTGTATCAATTAATTTACCATTGCAAGTTGTCCATGACCCGTTGGTCCTTGTGTCTTAATCAATGTCTATTGGGTTGACTCACGTTCAAACTCTGTTGAGTGGAGCTGGAACTGTACAACGATTGTTGCAATTATTTGAATGAGTCATGTGGCACTCAGAATTACACGTTACAGAATTTCAGAGATTGAAAGGAATTTGTAATGAGAAAAGTCATAACAATTCATACAAAATGGAAAATTAGTCAATTTAGATAAAGCAGAGCAACATTATCAAAGACGAAGACAGAGCACAAAGACTCATTAGCTGCTTCACAATTCTTATCTCTTTGATATTTTAATTTTTTTTATGTATTTGAAAATTACAACAATGCATTATCGTAACAAATAGAGTAACTTACTCAGATGAAACCAAATTTTAATGCATAGCATTTTATCCCCAAAAGGTTGAGTAAAAAGGGCTTGTGCATCTAGTTGACGAAGAAAATAACGTAGAAGTTAGAATCATACATCTATAAAAATGGTGCTAGTATAATAGCAGAAAAAGTCGAGTGATCAGATAACGGAAAAAACAAAACAGGATACTGAAACGTTAAAATTTTAATATTACACTATTTTAGTTGTTATATACCTTTTGATTGACTTATCAGCCGTCACAAAAACACAAAAACCATCACCTGAAACTAGCCTAATATACAACAGTCCCATCCCATATAGTGGCTAAAAACTCAACAGTTTTCATATGTGCTAGCTTCCCAAAACTTGACGAGAAACAGAAACATAGAAATGTCATATTACGCCTGTTTCATATTCCTATTCCTCTTCTCATTCCTCACAAGCTCCACAGTTTGTGCTCAAAATCATACTTATTTTGGTCATGACTGTCGGAAAGAGAGAACTTTCACAAGAAACAGCACTTACTTCACCAATCTAAGAACTCTTTTGTCCTCTCTCTCTTCCCGCAACGCCTCTTACACCACCGGATTCCAAACCGCAACGGCTGGACAAGATCCCGACAAAGTCACCGGTCTTTTCCTCTGCCGTGGAGACTTATCCCCTGAAGTTTGTCGTAGCTGCGTCACCTTTTCCGTCAACGAAACCTTAACTCGGTGTCCAAATCAGAGAGAAGGCGTGCTCTATTACGATGAGTGTATGCTCAGATACTCTGACCGGGATATTCTCTCGACCGTTGCACTAGACGGTATTGGTCTCGGTGCTCTGTCCTCTAGTAGCAACCAGAGTGTTCCATCAAACCAATTCCAACGATTCAACGAGGTGTTGCTGCTCACCCTGAACCAAGCCGCCAACTATGCCGCGGCAAGTTCAAGAAAATTTGATGCGAGAAAAGCCAATACCACAGCATCACAGACTGTGTACGGGCTGGTTCAGTGCACTCCCGATCTGACAACACAAGACTGTTTTACTTGTCTGCAAAAAGCCATCAATCAGTTAGCTACTAACAGACTTGGTGGAAGAAGTCTTTTCCCAAGTTGTAGTTCGAGATTCGAGATTCGCCCATTCTACAACGAAACGGCCCTTAAAGCCCCACCACCACCGATGACAGCTCCTCCACGACCTGGTCAGAGCTCTCTTCTTCTTCCTATGTTAATTTTTTTACCTCAAAATTTGATAAGTTTTGTCCTTAAGCCAATGATCTTTGAAAAGCAGGAAAAGGTGGGAAATCAAACGTAGTGGTCTTACTGATTGTTGTGTCTACTATAGTGGTTGTTCTGCTCTTGATATCTGGTTATCGTTTCTATGCAAAGAAGGCTTATAATACGGCACCTGCATTTGATGGTAATGATCTATATTGGGTCTGATTGATGTCAAATGCTTTGCTTTTGTATTTTTCTTTCTCTTAAAAGACTCTTCGTTGTGCTAAAGGAGATGATGGAGCAACGGCAGACTCGTTGCAACTCAATTACAGAACAATTCAAGCTGCAACTAATGGTTTTTCAGAGAGTAACAAGATTGGTCGAGGTGGATTTGGCGAGGTTTACAAGGTACTACTACTAGTTCCTTAAGATAGCACCTGAGCTTAAGTATTTTTTTTCATGAATTTTGTGCCAACGCATTTTTATAACGAGGATGATACTGATGGAAATGGTAGGGTACGTTTTCAAATGGGATTGTAGTTGCGGTGAAGAGACTGTCAAAAACATCAGGACAAGGTGAAGCAGAGTTCAAGAATGAGGTTGTAGTTGTTGCAAAGCTCCAGCACAGAAATCTAGTTCGGCTTCTCGGGTTTTGTTTAGAAGGAGAAGAAAGGATACTAGTCTACGAGTTCGTGCCCAACAAAAGCCTTGATAACTTCCTGTTTGGTCAGTTGCATCCAATGCTTTGTTTCAATGGTTTTACGTTAGTCATTCTTGAAACTGATATGGTTGCAGATATGTAGAGGTAGTGATAATATATGAATGTAAACAGATCCTTCAAAGCAAGGTGAGCTGGACTGGACTCGACGTTACAACATTATTGGAGGAATTGCTAGAGGAATTCTATATCTCCATCAAGATTCACAGCTCACGATCATACACCGTGACCTCAAAGCGAGTAATATTCTTCTAGATGCGGATATGAATCCGAAAATTGCTGATTTTGGAATGGCAAGAATATTTGGAATGGACCAGTCTGCAGAGAACACAAACAGGATAGTTGGAACCTAGTAAGTCTTCCCCTTAACTCCATATAGCTTGAAGTTTGATGGACAGTTTTTTTTTCAAAAATACTTCTTTTTTTGTTATGTTTCAGTGGGTACATGGCTCCGGAGTATGCGATGCAAGGTCAGTACTCAATAAAATCTGATGTATATAGCTTTGGAGTGTCGGTACTTGAGATAGTAAGCGGCAAGAAGAACAGCAGCTTCTACCAGACAGATGGCGCACATGATTTGCTCTCATATGTAAGTTTAGAGGCAGTCAAGTTTCATATTACCTCTCTTACAAGTTACAAAAAAAGTGAAAGTATTAAATAATTGACTAATATTTTAGACTTGGAGGCTTTGGAGGAATGGGACACCACTAGACCTCGTGGATCCGGTTATTGTACATAATTGCAAAATGGATGAAGTAGTTCGATGCATCCATATAGGTCTTTTATGTGTCCAAGAAGATCCTGTGGACCGTCCAACCTTACCAGCCATCGTTCTGATGCTTACTAGTAACACTGTGACTTTATCGGCGCCTAAGGAACCAGGGCTTTTCTTTCAGAGTAAACCCACAAAAGACCCGCTTGATTCAGAACAATCTACTATAAGCAAGTCTGTTCCTTGGTCTGTTAACGATGCATCAATCACCGATTTATATCCTCGTTGAAAATGAAATGTTTACCTTCTTGCGTAAATCAACTGGTGGCCCTAGTTCGTTTGGTGAACTAAATGCAATATCTGAATACAATATCAAGACACAGTATCTGGACGTATCATCTAAAGGATGTCCGTTTGTGTTATTGGTTCATGCATCCAAAAGTTGTATCTGGATGCAATTATGTTTGTTTTGCAATTTGATATTTGTATCTCGATACAATATATGCAAAAAACCAAAAAACCCTTTATTTTATGTGGAAAATGTTTTAGTGGTTTTAATTTATTCATGTTTTCAGCTTATTTTCATATTAAATTTAAATAAATATTTAAAAATGAGATATTTACGTTTTTGGTAGAAAACGAGATTTTGCATTTTTGGCGGGAAAACGTGATTTTACAGCGATGGTGAGAAAACATAATTTTGTGTTTATTTTTGCGATTTTGGCGGAAAAACAAGATTTTGCGGTTTTGGAAGGAAAACAAGATTTTGCGGTTTTTAGTGGGAAAACGTGATTTGCAGTTTTGACAGGAAAACGTAATTTTATGTTTTGATGGGAAAACATAATTTTGCGGTTTTGGCGAGAAAATGTGATTTTGTGATTTTAGCGAGAAAACGTGATTTTGCAGTTTTGACGAGAAAACGAGATTTTGCGGTTTTGGGTGAAAAATTGGGATTTTAGGGTTGTGTGTATATTAGAATTAAGAAAAAAATATTTTGTAATTATTTAATTAAAATATGTGTATTTTTGACTTTTACCAATTATGGATGAGCTTACTTCATCCAAATTCTCCAAATATACTCTTCAGTTTTTGGATGACTTTTCAAAACTCATCCAGATACCTTCCAGTTCATAATTTAAATTGTCACTAAACGAACAACAACATGCATCTGCATTCAGATACTGCGTCTGGTTCACCAAACGAACAACACCAAGATGCACAAACTTGTTCTAGTAAAACAAGTGTTGTAAATTGAACACATAATACATATGATATATCCATTATAAAGAAAGTAATTACCAAGACGGCAGAAACAGAATCAACATGATACTACAGAAGTAACATTATCCTCAGACTTGGATACATATAAGATGGATATGTTGGTTTTTCAACGAGGTTCTAAATGAGTAATCGTAGCATCATCGACTGACCAAACGAAAGAAGTGTTTGGATTGTTTCCACTTTTGAAGAAAAATCCAGGTAATGAGGGACTGGTAAAGTGATTGTATTACTCGTGAGCATCAATATAACTGTACTCATCTCCGGGCGATCTGCATGATCTTTCTGAACACATAACAGAGCGAGATGGATGCATCTAATGACTTCGTTACGCTGATAGCTCTCCTCAATAGCTGGATCAACGATTTCTAATGGTGACCCCTTTCTCCAGAGTTCCCAGGCCTAAAGTGAATGAGTACACTCACAAGTCTCATCAGAGTTTGAGTAAGTTCAAAATTTTGGAATTTGGTTAGCTTAATATATACTCACCCGTGCGATCAAGCTGCTAGTATTACCATCCGGCTGAAAAAAGCTGCTACTCCTCTTTCCGCTTATAATTTCAAGAACTATTACTCCAAAGCTATAGACATCTGATTTCATCGAGAAATGGCCTTGCATTGCATACTCAGGAGCCATGTAACCACTGGGACAAGAAAAAATAGAGAGAGAACTTAAGATTACATACAACAGAATTGATTAGTAAAAATGGGTTATCAAGGGAAAATGTACTTACTAGGTTCCAACAATCCTGCTAGTATCACATTGAGTTTGGTCCACTCCCATAATCCGTGCCATTCCAAAATCTGCAATCTTTGGGTTCATATCACCATCTAAGAGAATGTTACTCGCTTTGAGGTCACGGTGTATGATTGTGAGTCGTGAATCTTGATGAAGATAAAGAATTCCTCGAGCAATCCCCTCGATGATCTTGTATCGTGTTGTCCAATCCAATTGTCCATGTTTTGAAGGGGCTGCGCACATACCAACATTAGCTATAACATCTGCTAGCTAGAATTTTTTCAAAGCATGTCTATTATATTCGACTAACCAAACAGGAAGTAATCAAGGCTTTTGTTCGCCACAAATTCATAAACAAGTATCTTTTCTTCTCCTTCCACACAAAATCCAAGAAGCCTAACTAGATTTCTATGCTGAAGCTTTGCCACCAGAACAGCCTCATTCTTGAACTCTCTTGCACCTTGTCCTGAGGCTTTTGACATCCTCTTAATAGCAACTTCTGTCCCATTAAGAACAGCCTACGTACATATATGAATACGACAAACATCATCTCACATGTGGATCGCCTTTAGCATTTATAAATCAAGCTGTCAAATCAACCATACCTTGAACACTTCTCCAAATCCACCTTCACCAATTACGTTTTTCTCTGAGAATTGATCAGTTGCAGCTTGAATCGCCTCGAAATCGAATTGCAGTGAGTTTGTATCTGTGATGTCAAGACTAGATCCTACAAAAAAAAAAAAAGGACGTGCAGAGTTATATTGGTGAAGTAGTAACACAATAAGCATATCCTCAGTGCAGTAGTATCACTTTTGTGTTTTTTTTGCCTTGCACCCAAAAAAAAATGTGCAAAACAATTCACCTTGGCGAAGAAAAGCTTGGTCTGACTTTCTCCTCCTACAAATAAAAATTGCTAGAGCAAGTAGTACAAAGAAGATGATGACAGAGGGAACAACAATTGCCACGATGATTCCTGCTGAGATTGACTCGCCACCTGCACAAACCCGAAATAGCGTTAACACAAAGAAACATAATATAATGTTTTTATATATATGGTTTCAAACCTTCTTTAAATCATGGGACAATAGTAGTCAACTTACCTCTTTTGGTTGTGTTTACCGAAGGTGAGAGAGGTTTGGGGGGTTGAGGTGGAGGTGCCAAAGTAAGGTTAAAAGCCTGAGAAAACGCATAAATTTCCCACCTGAAAACGCAGCTGGGACGGAAAACAATGCCACCTTGCTTCCCATGGCAACAATGTTTATAGTCTTTGACACTTTGACTTAAACAGATGTTGCAATCCCTTAAAGATATGATCGGTGTGCATTGCATTAATGCGTATATATTCTGGATAGACGTCAAAGGAACTGCTTCGGCCGCGTAGTACTTGCGTTCAGATGACGATGAAGTAGCTCTATCTATCATACGACTTGTTAGGCTCTCCCACAATCCATCAAACACTTTAATATTGGATCTGATATCTTCAACGTTGTAGAGGATATATTTTGGTTGTATCTCAAGTGATCCAAAGAAGGAACGGTTGGAGTAACGTACCATACAAAGAATCCCATTTTCGGGCCAGACGAGACCTTCTGTCTGGTTGGGACATGTCTCAATCACCTCAATAGAAGCAAGGTCGATACAGTTTGAGCAAACCTTTGGTTCAGCACCTTGGATGCACATCCCGACAGCATACACCCGATCAGGTCCTTGTCCAACCGAAGCATTGTAGAAGCCGCCTCGAGCTGAGACATTAGAAGCAAGAGAAGAGAGGAGAAGGCGACGGTTTTTGTCGTACTGCTGATTTGGTTTAAAGAAACCAGTTTTCCCGCATGGTGCAAACACAACAGGAAAGCCTACAAGGATAAACAAGAAGAGTGGCAAAAGATTCTTCAGTTTCATTTTCAAGATCATTCAGATATGGGTTTTGGTTAGGATAGCAAGCAAGTGCGTATCGTAAAATACATACACATATATTATATATTTATGTACATCAAGACCTCTGTGTGACTTTGTCAAAATAAGTTGCATTGCAAGTTGTCCATGACCCATTGGTCCTTGTGTCTTAATCAAGTTGACTCATGTGCGGTTTCTGTTGAGTCAAGGGTCGTAAACAAGCTGGGACTTGTATAGATAGTACTGTTGCAATCATATGAATGAGTCATCTGGCACCAAGAAGTACACGTTGTATAATCTCATACGCAGAGAGATGATGCAATATAAAGGGATTTGCAATGACAAAGCCAAAAATATATTGGGATGAAATAACATAGAGACAAGCTAAAAGAAAAATTTGACATTTCGTCGATTGATTGGAAAAATTTAGAGCAACACTATCAATCAGAGAAGACTAAGTAAAGACAAAATACGACGACTCCACTAGCTGCTTCCCTATTATTATCATCGCATTTCCTCCACATTATATATAGAAAACGAAAAAATATGGAACGGATCTAATCTATAAAAAATAATAAGAACAAAACGAATCAACAATCTAAAAATCCACAAGAGCACCAATAGAGTCAAAATGCTAAACCCTAATTCATAATAAGCTAAATTGAGCGAAAACAGAGGATCGCATAAGATTTTTTTTAGGGCAGCTTACATTTCCGGTTTAGTAAATTAACCGGTCTGACGGTCTGGGTTACATTCATATCAAATTCGTTTTAAATTTTCAGTCATGTAAGAAAATTAAACACATGACAATACAATTACTACTCAGATGTAGGCATGTAGATTTGTATTCGAAATCGGACTTGTTACTTAGTAGAACATGATGTAGAAGAGCTACAATTATGAATTAGAACATGTTGTAGAAGAGTTACTGAGTTAGGTTACAACTATGAATCTATGATGATGGACCTGGAAGATTTAATAGCATAAATCACACTTAATACAGTTACTACGATGATTGATTGACGAATGCATGTCTCCTCCATCCATTAAACATTATGTTTTCAAACATCGAATCGATTTCAGAACCGATAACTTTTGGCAATCAAATTTTTTAACGTTGTTTCAATTAAAAAAAAAAAAATTATTGTGCGCATTACACATACAAGAAACTAATTTTAAATTAAGTTGATTTTAATCTCTTTCATTTCTGAATTCATGGGAATCAAATCTGAAAGCATGAAGACTTTGGTTGCTACAAGACTGGTCTGTAGGAGTCTGGAAAAGAGGTTCACACGGAGAAACCGTAACGGAGATCGAGTGATGTGGCTGTATTTTTTAGAGACTCTTTGATTAAAGAACAAGTTATTATCATATTTATTAAGAAGATTTGGACTTATCCTTTAATAGGAAAATAGGTCATATGAGGTTTTCTATATATTGTTTTATTGGACAAACATGTTGTTTGACCGTTAAAGAAGAATTTTAGAGAACTAAGCGAGAAAGCTTTTAGGGTTCTTAGGGATTTTGGTTAGATTAAGAATTGGTCAGTGGCAAGTCGTGTTGACTGTGTGTAAATCTGATTAAACATATCTTGTAAGATTGTTTAAGTGATTCTTAATAAGAAAAGAAGTTCTTTTCTATATTGGCTGCATCTTCGTTTTTACAATTGGTATCAGAGCAGTCAACCGACGAGAGCTCTATACTCGCTACAGGTTGAGATCTTGGGATAATGATGCAGTCGGGTAATGAGTTGATGTTGCTTCAGAGGGCTGTGATCTTGGATGAACAAGGCTATGGTCGCTGGAAGGTGCGCATGGTTCAGCTGATCCGAAATCTAGGTGAGGATGCTTGGACGGCTGTGGAAGAAGGATGGGAACCTCCCTATGAGAAAACCGAAGCTGGTGACAAGATCACTAAACCTAAGGCACGCTGGACGGTAGAAGAAAAGAACTTGTCTAAATATAATGCTAGGGCACTTAATGCAATATTTGGAGCTGTTGACGATGATGATTTTAAGCTTGTTCAAGGTTGTGAGTCAGCTAAAGAAGCTTGGGATATTCTGCAGAAGTCTCATGAAGGGAATTCGAGTGTTAAAAGAACAAGATTGGATCAGCTTGCTTCTCAATTTGAAGTCTTAAGGATGGATCCAGATGAGACAATCTCTCAATTCAGTGCTAAATTGAGCTCTATCGCCAATGAAGCTAAGAATCTTGGTAAAACCTACAAGAATACCAAGTTGGTTAAAAAATTAATTAGGTGTCTCCCATCTAAGTATGCAGCACACAAAGCTGTCATGAGAGTCTCTGGAAACACGGATACCTTGAAATTTGAAGATCTGGTTGGTATGTTGAAGTCAGAAGAGATGGAGGTCGCTGAAGAACAGAGAATTCATGGCAAAGGGATTGCATTCAAGGTAGATGACACAAACGACCAGCTGAAAGAGATTAAAGATAACATGTCCTTGATGGCCAGGAACTTTGGGAAAGCTCTAGAGCAAGTTGAAAAAGGGCAGGGACGAGAGTTATCTCGCTGGAATCAAAGTGCTACAGAGAGGTCTTGTTCTAGGCCAAATAGATCTGAGAAAGAAAAAGTTGATCGGAGAAAAGAGATTCAGTGTCTTGAATGTTGTGGTTTTGGTCATTACAAACCTGAGTGTCCAATGGTTAAGCGAAAAGAGATGAAGTGCTTTGAATGTAAAGGGATTGGACATTTAAAATTTGAATGTCCAAACATGGTGAAAGGAAATAATAAGGCATATGTTAGCTTTAGTGATTCAGAATCAGAGAGTGATGGGGATGAAAAAGAAGGAGGACTGCTGAATCTTTTTGCATACAGTGCTAAGAGTGATGATATAGCTGATGAAAGCTCAGATGATGATGGTGAAGAGTCGATTTCAAAAGAGAGCTACTGTGTTTTGTACGACAACTGGGTCCAATTGTGCAACGAAAAATTGGTTCTTATAAAGGAAAAGCTGCGTTTGGAAGCCAAAGTCAATATGCTTGAAGAAAATAATTCTGAAGGATTGATTGGTGAGGAACTTCCTTCTTCTGAGAAAGAAGTATTAGAAAAGAAACTGAAGGCACTTCAAGAAAAGTATGGTTTGGAAAAAGAAAAAGCAACAAGTCTGGAAAGAGAGCTGAATGAGAATCACAAGAAGATTAGGATGTTGAATAATGGTGGCAAAAAGCTTGATGAGATACTATCTATGGGAATTGTAGGATCTCAGCATCAAGGTCTGGGTTATCACAAAGAGGAGACTGTTGAGCTGTTGTCTCGTGATAAATCAGTAAGCTTCGTTAAGAGCAATGTAAATCATGAAGCTGAGTCAAGTATTCTGGGAAAAGTGGTTCAACAGGAAGCCCCTGTAGCACAAACCAGGAACACACGACATCAACATATATCTTCTTGTGAGCGAAAAGGTTGGACGAAATCCAAGCGAGGACGAAGGGTTTATGAATGCTTTCATTGTGGTAAAAGTGGGCATGTGAGATCTTTCTGTTACAAGTTTAAGAACAAGATCAAGGAGCTTTGGATGGCAAGAAAGTGTTTTATTGATCCCTTTCATTTTTCTAGAGTCTGGGTGGCTAAAAAGGATTTGTACAATAAAAATTTCGAGAATGATGAGAAAAAGTATGATCAAGGTTGCAAAGAGTCTGAGGAAATCAACCTATGCTGCAATCTCTCGAAGATACTCATTGAAGAAGGTGTTGGAGTTGAACCTGAGGTTCTACAGAAGCATGTTGCAGAACCACCTGTACAAGAAAAAGTCACAACTGAATCAACTAGATCCAATAGTAATGATTGGAATGATGAATCATCAGGAGTCTTAGCTACATCTAAACAGTTGCAAGGTCATACGAATCAGTCTGCTGCAGTTGCATTTGTTGAGCAAACCGTTTGTCATGTTCAGCTGAATTCTCAAGGAGTGCTGCAACATTGTTTTGTTTCACAGGTTAAACCTAAGAACATTGTAAAAGCTCATGAGGATTATTTTTGGTACAAGGCATGATAGGAAGCTTGTTGTGTCTCTCTGCATATATGTCTTCATCTTTGTTTTTATATGAATGTGCACTCATGCTGGGGGAGTATGATGAGATGATGATATTGGTGATGATGGTGATGTTGTAGCTGAATGTGGCTGAAGCTTATGTTTTTGGAAGATTCTAGTACTATTCACATATGGAGCTTGAGTTGTCACATTCAGATAAAAAGGGGGAGAATGAAAGCATGAAGACTTTGGTTGCTACAAGGCTGGTCTGTAGGAGTCTGGAAAAGAGGTTCACACAGAGAAACCGTAACGGAGATCGAGTGATGTGGCTGTATTTTTTAGAGACTCTTTGATTAAAGAACAAGTTATTATCATATTTATTAAGAAGATTTGGACTTATCCTTTAATAGGAAAGTAGGTCATAGGAGGTTTTCTATATATTGTTTTATTGGACAAACATGTTGTTTGGCCGTTAAAGAAGAATTTTAGAGAACTAAGCGAGAAAACTTTTAGGGTTCTTAGGGATTTTGGTTAGATTAAGAATTGGTCAGTGGCAAGCCGTGTTGACTATGTGTAAATCTGATTAAACATATCTTGTAAGATTGTTTAAGTGATTCTTAATAAGAAAAGAAGTTCTTTTCTATATTGGCTGCATCTTCGTTTTTACAAAATCTATATGTAGTATACAAATTTTATCTGTAAGCTCTAGGATTTTAATTTTTACATTTTATAATAAATAAAATTAAAACGCAAAAGTTATTAGACTTTTAGACATGGGTTTGATTTTTTTCTTTCAGAAAGGACAAAAATATAAAGTTGATGTTACTAGTCAACTACAACTAATTTGGGGTTTTATGCGTTGACGTGGAACTGCAAATGCAAAAAGTCGTATTGGTTTTACAGAGCAGCACTCTTCATTGGCTTCAGATTTATCAAAAGACCAATCAAATAAATACATTTAAAATCACTTCTGAATAAGAATAATGGCTGCTTATGGTTCTCTCTTCCTTCTCCTCGCCTTCCTTACAAGCTTGAAACCTTCTATACAGATAGTACAGCAACCCGTCCCTAACTACGTCGGCTATAGTTGTACAAATGGGAAAACTTACCTCAAAAACAGCACATACTCCTCCAATCTCCGAACCCTTTTGTCTACTCTTTCTTCCAGCAACACCTTCTCCACCGGATTCTATAGCCTCGTTTTAGGTCAGAATCCTGACTTGGTTTTCGCACTTTACCTCTGCCGTGGAGATGCCTCGTCTGAAGTCTGCCGTGACTGTGTCGTCTATGCTATTAACGAACTTCTGAATCAATGTCTAGATGGGAAAGAAGCCTTCATATTATGCGAAGACTGCATGCTTCGATACGCTGACAGGAATATTCTCTTGGATCCTCCTACAACAAGAAATGAAATCCTCATGGTGAACCAGCAGGATGTTACGGCAAACATATCAGATCGCTTCAATAAGGTACTCTTCTCTTTGATGAACGAAGCTGCAGAGGAGGCTTCTGAAACTGAAAGTCCAAGAAAATTTGCGATTAAGAAGACGTACATCACATCGTCCCAAACGGTTTATGTAATGGTTCAGTGCACGCCTGGTCTGACAAGAGACAGCTGCTTAAGTTGTCTGCAACGTATCATCGGTATATTGCCTCGTAACACAATAGGAGGAATAATTTTTGTGCCGACTTGTACCTTAAGGTACTATCCTGATCCTTCCTTCGGTGACACCCCACTTACTCCGCTGGTACCAGCTCCTCCATTGCCAGTACGTCAAGCTATTCTCCCTCCTCCGCAGCCGAGCATTTCTGATCTAAGACTTAACGTACCAAAAGGCAAAAAATCCACAATAATAATCATAGCAAGTGTAGTTGTCCTGCTTGCTATCTCTGTTCTGCTTTTCATAGCTTGTTATTGTTTCCGTGCAAAAAGGGCCAAGAAGACTTATGAAACAGCAGCTGCGGATGATGGTAAAAGACTCCAAGAGATACTAGTTATTGCTTCTCAAATTTTTTATTTATGGAGCATTTTATCTTGCAGATGGGGATGATATTACAACTGCAGGCTCACTGCAGTTTGATTTTAAGGTTGTTGAAGCTGCGACAGATAATTTTTCCGAAAGTAACAAACTCGGTCAAGGTGGATTCGGACAAGTTTACGAGGTACACTACCTGTTCGTTCAGCAGCCTAATTAGTTGCATGAGAGTTTTCCGTAAGGTGATAACTCTGTTTAGTGCCCAATCGTTTTAGGGAACTCTTCCTAATGGTTTACAAGTTGCTGTGAAGAGACTTTCAAAAAAATCAGGACAAGGTGAAAAAGAGTTCAAGAACGAAGTAGTTGTTGTTGCAAAGCTTCAGCACAAAAATTTGGTGAAGCTTCTCGGATTTTGTTTGGAGAGAGAAGAGAAGATACTTGTCTACGAGTTTGTGCATAACAAAAGCCTTGATTACTTCTTGTTTGGTATGTTAAACCAATGCTAATTATCATAGACATATAATTTTGTTTAAAATGATTTTTTGACATTCTTACTATATGGGTGTGAAGACTCTAGAATGCAGAGCCAACTGAATTGGACTAGAAGGTATAAGATCATAGGAGGCATTGCTAGAGGAATTCTCTATCTTCACCAAGATTCACGGCTCACGATTATACATCGAGACCTCAAAGCGGGTAACATCTTACTGGACGCTGACATGAATCCGAAAGTTGCAGATTTTGGAATGGCTAGAATTTTTGAAATGGACCAAACCGAAGCCAATACAAGAAGAGTAGTTGGAACCTAGTAATTTTTGCTTACTCCATCTAATTTAATTTAATAGGCTTGTATCATGCTTCTATTAACTCAAAACTTTTATGTATGATTTCAGTGGTTACATGTCCCCGGAGTATGCAATGTACGGTCACTTCTCAATGAAATCAGATGTCTATAGCTTTGGAGTCTTAGTTCTTGAGATAATAAGTGGGAGGAAGAACAGCAGTCTCCGTCAGATGGATGGTAGTGTATGCAACTTGGTTACATATGTGAGTGTAAACAGTTTTAGTAATCTCAATATGTTCTGTTATACTTTAGAAGTTACCAATGTTTTGAATTGTTTAAATGTTTGATAGACTTGGAGACTATGGAGCAGTGGGTCTCCACTAGAGCTTGTGGATACATCTTTTCGTGATAACTATCAAAGAAACGAAATTAGCAGATGCATCCATATCGCTTTATTATGTGTCCAAGAAGATACCCAAGATCGTCCAAACATGTCAGCAATCGTCCAAATGCTTACTACTAGCTTGATCGCCCTAGCAATGCCTAAACCACCTGGATTTTTCTTTGGAAATAGGCATGAACAAGCTGGTCCATCCGTCCATAAGTATGCTCCCTGCTCCATCGATGATGCATCCATTACTTCTGTAGCTCCTCGTTAAAAGACAAACTCAGTTCACAAACCATAAACAATCGCTAATTTTGTGCTCATATTAGAATCTAGAAGAATGCTTTGTGGTCATGGTATATGATATAAGCCCTCCCAGTTTTGAGTTAAAAACAAACCACGTAAGGTTTTATCAAAGTCTTAACATTGTCTATCTCACCACATTATAAATCATGTACATCACTTTGCCACAGTACTCTGTTTTTTCCTCTGTTTCCAAATCACATGGTTCAAGATCATTGGAGGTATTCACTTTTCACTTACATAGGTAAAATTTTGAATCGGTGGTGATGTCAGCAGCGAGACTAGATTAATTATTCTTTAATTAAAAATCAAACCAAATTACAAATGGTTTTAACAAACCAAATCGAAACTAAACAATAAAAAGGCTTGATCAAGTCTAGAAATATGTATATATTTGCTTTAAGCCTGAAGGTTAACACCATATTTAGCGAGGATATAAATCAGTGATTGATGCATCGTCAATAGACCCTGACTTGTCCGTGGTAGATTGATCTGAACCATGCAGGTTCTTTTCGGGTCTACCTTGAATGAAAAACCCTGGTTGTCGAGGCAGTGGTAAAGTCACAGTATTACTAGTGAGCATCATGAAAATGGTTGATATTGTTGGACGCTTTACAGGATCTTCTTGAACACATAAAAGACCGATATGGATGCATCGAACCACTTCACTATTCTGGCAATTATCTACTATAAGTGGATCCACGAGGGCTAATGCTGCTTTGTTATTCCAGAGCCTCCAAGCCTAGAATATCAATTTATCAATCAGTTCTAGCTAACATTTCTTAATGTAAGGTAGGAGTGGTACTAAATATTGATTGCCTTAAAACATACATGTGTGAGCAAGTCTTGTGCGCCGCCGTCTGCCTCGTCGAAGCTGCTATTCTTCCTACCACTTATAATCTCAAGAACTAACACGCCAAAGCTATAGACATCAGATTTCATTGAGAATTGGCCATGCATCGCATATTCAGGAGACATGTAACCGCTGGAATCCACAACAAAAGAACATTAGTATATATGTTGACAAAATAATGCTCAATTTATGAGACGTGAGGTGGAAGACTTACTAGGTGCCAACTATTCTGCTTGTGTTATCCTGCGTTTGGTCCAATCCGAAGATCCTAGCCATTCCAAAATCTGCAATTTTTGGATTTATATCCACATCTAGGAGAATGTTACTCGCTTTAAGGTCACGGTGTATAATTTTGAGCTGTGAATCTTCATGGAGATATAGAATCCCTCGAGCAATTCCTCCAATGATCTTGTATCGTTGCGTCCAGTCCAGCTGAACTTGCTTTGTAGGGTCTGTGCACATCCATGAGTTACAGTTAAATAAAGATAAGTAACCCTAACTTTAAAAGAATGGCTAAAGAATCACTGAAAGAATGCAATAAATGCAACTGACCAAAGAGTAAATAATCAAGGCTTTTGTTTGGCATATACTCGTACACCAATATCCTTTCTTCTCCTTGTAGCGAAAACCCTAGAAGCCTAACCAAATTTCTGTGCTGAAGCTTTGCAACTACAACAACCTCGGTCTTGAACTCGGCTTCACCTTGTCTTGAGTTTTTCGACAATCTCTTCACCGCAACTTCTTTCCCATTTGAAAATGTACCCTATCCGTTTCAAAATTTTAATCAGCATCATCTCGTTATTGGTGACAAGAACTAATAATAATATAGTTTACCTTGTAAACCACGCCAAATCCACCTTTACCAATCTTATTTCTTTCTGCAAAATTATTTGTTGCAGTTTGGATTGTTCTATAGTCTAGCTGTAGTGAGTCTGCGGCTTTTATATCATTTCCTACTGCACAACAAAATGTCTCAGTAATAAAAAAAAATGAGGCGGATGAATGACATTAATCATAATCCAATTAAGTTTGTTTAATAGATCTTTACCCTCAGAATCAGATGGAGGTGCTGCGTCATAAGTCTTCTTTTTCCTTTTTGCAAGGAAACAATAACCAGCTATTGAAAGTAGAACAACCGCTATAATAGGTACAACGATGGCTACCACTAACAAAAGCCTTGATTTTGAATTCACACCCTTCCCTGCTTTTTAAAGATCATTGGCTTAAGATCAGATAATGGTAGACAGAAGTATAAAAAAATACAAAATCAATCGTAAGGACAAAACAAAAACAGAGTAAAAACAGAGGAAGGAGAAAGAGTTAACCAGATGATGAAGGTGATTTCATCGGAGGAGTAGACACCGAAGATTCAAGCGGTGGGGGTGATGGTGGTGGTGGGGGTGGTGGTGGTGGGGGTGTTTGGATGGCACTCTCGTTGTAGAACGGGTAAAGTTCGTACCTTACATTACAACTCGGCCAAAAAAGTCTTCCTCCAATTCTTTTAAGATCCATTCCATCGATGCAACTTTGCAAACAGCCTATGCAGTCTTGTCTTTTAAGATCAGGAGTGCACTGAAGCAGCCCGTACAAAGTCTGGTATGCGGTCAATGCCGTCTTCACCGTAGAGAATCTTCTTTCACTGTTGCCTGCTTCAATGGAACCTTTCCTCGTCGCGGACGACACAAAACTTATGAACCCGTCTATTTGATTTTGAATAGAAGAAATATTATTAAGGTTCATCATGACTAATCCTCCTTCGTACGTAACGGTCGAGAGTATACTCTTGTTAGAGTATCTGAGCATACACTCATCGTAATAGACCACGACCTCTCTCTCGTTCGGACACCGAGTTAAGGTGTCGTTGACGGCAAAGGTGACGCAGCTACGACATACTTCCGGCGAGTAATCTCCACGGCAAAGGAAAAGTCCGGTGACCCTGTTGGGGGCTTGTCCCACCGTGATGTTTTGGAACCCGGTGGAGTAAGGGGCGTTACGGGAAGAAAGAGAAGACAAAACGGTTCTGAGATTGGTAAAGTAAGTGCTGTTACTTGTGTAAGTCGTCGTATTTGGACAATTGTGATATATGTAAGAAGGATTTTGAGCAGAAGCTCTGAAGATAGTGAGGAATGAGAAAAGGAAAAGGGAGATGAAAGACACCAAAGAAGGCATGTTTCGACTTCCTTAAGATTTGAGTTTCACATAATGGAGCTCTCTCATTTATAAACTGAAAATTTTTCTTTTCTCTCTAACTACTGCTGATTAACGTGAAAAGTAGACGACGATAAAGTCAATCAAAGTGAAACAGTCAAAGTAAACGATTTTTTTTTTCTCTTATTTTTTTTCTTTCTAGATTGTCTTTTTAATCAACAAACAAAATAAAAATTAATTATGGAAAAAGGCTATGATTTTAGTTATTAGATCAGTGATCTAAATATCATATGTGGAATATGTGGCGTTTAGTGGAGTTTGCTTTTAAAACATGATCTAAGTCATATTTTAGTTCTTTGTTTTCCGAAATGACTGAAAATCTAATACACAATAATTGTAAAGCACTATAATAGAAATTCAAAGGTTATTTTTAGATGTGTACTTTTCCGTTGAGCGTGTTGATTGGTTCTGAAGCAATGAATGAAGGATAGAAACTGATTCAGCTAGGGTTGTGAAATTACTAATGTTTTAAACTTATAACTGTTCGTTTGTAACTTGTCTGGTACGTAAGTTTAACGGTGCTGTCTTATTGACATCCAGATTTTAGAATTCTCTTCTTTTTTTTTCTGCTTATCGCTTTCACATATTTAGCCTAACATTTCAATAACAATTAAAGTTGATGTTACTGGTGTAGTTGGCTTTGACTTTCAAGAAATCGTATTGATTATTAAGTACGCAACAAGAAAGAAAAAAAAAGTTTGACGTGCTGGATGGTTTTCAAATTTTGACTCGTTTGTAGTCTAGTAGTCATGACCCAGTAAAGATAAGAAGAAAAAGAAATGTATCCTTAACTACAGCACAAACAACACGCATAGTGACATTTACCTCTGTCGTGAGTCGTGACATCGTTAGACTCGTGGATCTGGTTATTGTACATAATTTCCAGGAGAGTAATTAGCTCCATGCATGCATATATTGTGCTTTTGTGTTCAACTTGTGAAGTTGTGATGCTCACTGTGACTTAACAACGGAACCATGACTTTATATCTTCAAGAATAGTATACCCGCAAAAGACCGCTTGATTCAGAACAATCTATTAAAAGCAAATATTTATGTTCCATGGTCTATTGTGGATACATCGATCACCAATTCACCATATGTCCTCGTTGAAAGTGGTACTGAAGATTAGTTTAAAAATTGTTTCGTTGTATTTAAAATGTATATATATAACAATGATAAATTTGGATTTTGAAGTTATTTTAACTAAAAATCAGACCAAATTACAAATTGTTGTAACAAACAACAAATTAGAACTAAACAATAAACAAGGTTGATCGCCTATAGAAGTATCAAATATGTAATAAATACATGCTTAAACTTGATTTCAGTAATGCCAGTTAATCCAAGCTCGAAGGCTAACACCATATTCAAGGAGGATATATATAAGTGATCGATGCATCATCAACATATACTGGATCTGACTTGGTCGACGTAGATTGATCTGAATCAAGCGGGTCCTTTTCGGGTCTACTTTGAATGGAAAACCCTGGTTGTTGAGGCACTGGTAAAGTGATAGTATTACTAGTGAGCATCACACAAATGGTTGACATTGTCGGACGTTGTACCGGATCGTTTTGAACACATAAAAGACTGATATGGATGCATCGAACCACTTCACTCTTCTGGCAGTTATCTAATATAACTTGATCCACAAGGTCTAATGCTGTTCCGTTACTCCAGAGCCTCCAAGCCTAGAATATCAATTTATCAATCAGTTCTAGCTAACATTCCTCATTGTAGGAGAGGTAAATATTGATTGCCTTTAAAAACTTACATGTGTGACCAAGTCTTGTGAGTTGCTTGTCTCGTCAAAGTTGCTATTCTTCCTACCGCTTATAATCTCAAGAACTAACACTCCAAAGCTATAGACATCAGATTTCATTGAGAACTGGCCATGCAACGCATATTCAGGAGACATGTAACCGCTGGAATCAATAAGAGAGCTTTAGTACGTATGTTGACAAGATAATGTTCAACAAAATTCAACTTGTGAGAATTTAGGTGGAAGACTTACAAGGTACCAACTATTCTGCTTGTGTTCTCTTGGGTTTGGTCCAATCCGAAGATCCTAGCCATTCCAAAATCCGCAATTTTGGGATTTATATCCGCATCTAGGAGAATGTTACTTGCTTTTAGGTCACGGTGTATGATTGTGAGCCGAGAATCTTGATGGAGATAAAGAATTCCCCGAACAACTCCTCCAATGATATTGTATCGGCGAGTCCAGTCCAGCTGAATCTGCTTTGAAGGGTCTGTGCACATCCATGAATTACATATAAATCTTAAGATTTACAACCCCAATTTCCTAAGATGGCTTAAAAAATCATTGAAACAAAGAAATAAAATGCAACTGACCAAAGAGGAAGTAATCAAGGCTTTTGTTGGGCATATACTCGTACACCAATATCCTTTCTTCTCCTTGTAGCGAAAACCCTAGAAGCCTAACCAAATTTCTGTGCTGAAGCTTTGCAACAACAACAACCTCGTTCTTGAACTCTGTTTCACCTTGTCCTGATGATTTTGATAATCTCTTCACCGCAACATCAGTCCCATTCGAAAGTGTACCCTATCCATGTTTTTATCAGTTATCACCATAATCACGTTATCCACTGTGTTGCAACAAAAAGTACAAATACCTCAGGAGCAAGTAGAGAACTAATAGTAATTTTATAGTATACCTTGTAAACCTCACCAAATCCACCTCGACCAATCTTATTATTCTCTGAATAATCATTTGTTGCAGCTTGAACTGTTCTATAATCAAGTTGCAACGACTCTATGGTTGTTATATCATCTACTGACGCAGAATAAAAGAGTTAGTAATCAGGAAAAATATACTTATGAATGAAGTTAATCAAACCAAATTAAGATTGTTTATTTTACCTTTACCCTCAGATGCAGGCGCTGTGTCATAAACCTTCTTAGCCCTTTTTGCAAGGAAACAATAACCAGCTATGAAAAGCAGAACAGCCACTATAATAAGCACAACAATGGCTACCACTAACATATTTGAATTCCCACCTTTCCCTGCTTTCCAAACATCATTTGCTTAGTCCAAATTATGTTAAAAAAACGAAACTTTCTGTTTTGGTGCTATTTCCAAAAAAACAGGGCAAAAAAAACAGAGGTAGTAAAAAGTGTTTACCAGGTAGTGAAGGAGATATCACCGGAGGAGTAGACACAGGCGACTGTAGCGGTGGTGATGATGGTAGTGGTGGTGGTGATGGTGTTTTAATGCCGGTTTCGTTGTAAAACGCATAAAGCTCGTACCTTGCATTACAACTCGGATAAAGAAGTCTTGCTCCAATTCGGTAAAGAGACATTCCGCCGACCGAATGTAGCAAACAGCTCATGCAGTCCTGTCTTGTTAGATCAGGAGTGCACTGAAGCAGCCCGTAAAAAGTCTGAAATTTGGTCAATTCCGTCTTTATCGTATAAAAATTTCTAGAACTTTTGACTGCTTCGGTGGCAGCTCGGTTCATCGAGGAGGACACCGTAGCTATGAACAGTTCTATTTGATTTTGATTAGAAGAAATATTATTCATGTTTTGCATGAAAAGATGTCCGTCGTACGTAAGGGTCGATAGAATATTCCTGTGAGAGTATCTGAGCATACACTGATCGTAATACAGCACGACCTCTCTCTCATACGGACACCGAGTTAAGGTTTCGTTAACGGCAAAGGTGACGCAGCTACGACATACTTCCGGCGAACAATCTCCGCGGCAAAGGAAAATTCCGGTGACCCTGTTGGGGGATTGTCCCCACGTGGCGTTTTGGAATCCGGTGGAGTAAGAGGCGTTACGGGAAGAGAGAGAGGACAAAAGGGTTTTGAGATTGGTGAAGTAAGTGCTGTTCCTTGAATACGTTGTCGTATTTGGACAAAAACGACCTAGGTAAATAGGATTTTGAGCAGAAGCTCTGAAGCTAGTGAGAAATGAGAACAGGAAAAGGCAGATGAAAGATACCAAAGAAGACATGGTTCGACTTCCTTCAGATTTGAGTTTCACATGATGGAGCTCTCATTTATAAACTGAATAGTTTTCTTTTCTCTCTGACTAACGTGAAGTAGACGATGGTTTGTGACGACCATAAGTACGAAGTCAAAAAGTCAAAGTAAACGATTTTTTTACTTCATTTTTATTAAACAGCATATTTTTTTTGGGGAAATCATGTTAAAATTAAGTTGAATTTGAACGAAAAAATTAGTTATTTGATTAAATGATTATATTTACATAATCACTTCTTCAGCCAAACCCAAAAGTTGATAAGTATTTCTCCACCTCTAAAAGACAAGAGTTTAATGGAAGCTTGGTTTTCAAAGTTTAGAGAGTTATTAAATTTGTAGAGGTTTTTATTAGAAAGCTTAGTTATAATTAAGGGATACTCGTGCATTTCTCAAACTTGTGTGTTTATGAATAAAATTGTAAAAACAATGACATCTCAACAAAAACTAAATCACCGAAAACTAAAAATTTCGAATAACAAGAAGTTTTGAGTTGATAAGGATGATTTTCTCTACTTTACTCTAGTTCTCATCCCTTAATCGCAAAATGGTAAAGTGGACAAGCTGGCACGTCATGCTCGAGTAGATTCACATTAAATTACCTATGTAAACGATTTTTCTTCCAACTGACTCGTTTGAGTTATCTTGTACTTTGTTGACAAAAAGAAAATTATTAAGTTGAATTTAATATCATGAAACCAACACATTAAATTTCATTTGAGATTGTGAATATAAAAATCCATGATACAAAATAACAAAAGAATCTCCATTTCTTTTATTTGAAAAATTCTGCATTCATAGACTGGGGAACGAATGTTAAGATGGAATGTCATAGCAAACACAGTTTGTGTGCTGTGTCAACAAAATCTTGAAACTCATAATCACCTATTCTTCTCCTGTCGTTATTCACGGGAAGTTTGGTCTGGCCTCACTGCGAAGCTCTTCATGACGCGCTATACCACGGTATGGCATCATATTATCAGCCTGCTAACGGATAACTCCCTTGGACATGATCGATTGTTTCTGGTAAGATACATTTTTCAGCTTTCTATACATTCTTTATGGGGGAGAGAAACGGTAGGCGGCAAGGAGAAACCCCTCTCCCAGCGCAGCAGCTTACTAAGTGACTCGACCAGCAGATTCGCAACCGGATTTACTCCATTCTAGGCCTACTCCATTCAGCTACAAAGAGATGCCAAGTTTGATAACTGTCTGTGAACTTGGCTTGCAAGTAACTAAAAGCATGGGCTTCCTCACTATTATTCTTTGATTTTATTTTTTCTCTCTTTAAAATTGTAAACTGATTTAATTTGGGAAAAGCTGCACTCTCTAAACGTTCGAATAATTTTACATTTTATTGGAAAAAAAAAAGTCTGCATTAATCCATCTATTAATAAGTAATAACCCTCTATATATATACATGTTTTTATGAAAATACTTAGATCATTGTAACAGAAAATATAATATATATATATATATATATATATTATGATTTTTGTTTGTCAAAAAATATATATTATAGTTAGATTATGAAAATGAAAATATGAATGGTATAAATTGTCCTTTTATTTTTTTGAATGAATGTAAAGTTTATCCAGCAAGAAAACCTTGTTTACATCAAGTGCAACATTTATGAGAGTAAAGTTCGAAGTTCAAAGTTCAAAGTTCATGGACCTCTAAATAGTCCTTTTATTTTTGTAGAGGAGATTTAATATTGTCTACGATTTTTTTTTTTTTTTAAAGAAAAATATACAAAAATTCAGAGGTATTAGGGTATATTTTTTTTCCCTCAATGAGTGGACCATAGTTGAATGTTCTACAATTAAATAAAGCTTTCGACCGACGTCGAAAAGAATCATTCCAAAATAGTGACTTGGTTTATTTCCTGTGAAAACACTAAATATTTAGTTAATGTTACTAGTCAAATCAACCACAACCAAAAAAAAGTGAAGACAATCATGGTCATAAAGTCCAAGCAAACAATGTTTTCGTCTAATGTATTGTCATTTTAGGTATTTTAGTGGAAAAATATGTTCTTTAAGTATTGGCAGATCCAATTTCTTAAACAACATAAAAAGTTTGTGGGAAAATTCCATGTTGAAGTTAACATGGAATTTTAAAGTACATTAATTGTTTTATCAATGATCTACGTACTTGTTGATCCAAACTCACAACTTGGTCATTGTTTCTCCATCCGGAATATATATATTCCACCTCTAGAGATTTTTTTTTTAAAGTTTTTAAAAATTTAGAAATTTTGTTGAAATTAAGGTTTTCGCAAATAAACATTTAAAGTTGCCATATTTTGAAATTTAACCCTTCATTTCTAAAAAATGCAAATCAATCTTATGATTCAAAAATAATATGCAGTATTAAATTTCTACGTAGTTACTATTTTCTAAAGATTACACGGCCACATATATTAAATTTTTTAAATTATGAAAGTTGACCTAAATTCTTCGTCGCAAGAGTTATGATTAGATATATATAATTTATCTAAATTTTACAAACTTAAAAGTCATGACAACATGTCATATTGCATTTTTTATATTTTTATTTTATTTTACATGAGATAGACTCTCTGGCAAAGTCTAGATGGTTCGAAGGATAGCGCTTGGAAGGGAACTATATAAAATGCTCTGGTCTCTGGTCTGAGGGAATGTACATGTCTATGCCTGGAACCTCTTAGTAATTAAAAAAAAAATTAAAAGATGGAAAATATATGACTTTAAATTGATACTCCTTCCAGGTTTTTTTACTTGTCGTTCTAGAGCTTTGCACACAAATTAAAAAAATAGATCAATGTTCTATTATACCCCTTCTTTAATACATTTTCTAATTTTTTATTGGTCAAAACATTAAAATAGTTGGGATAAAATTAGTATTTTTACCAAAATTATGCATTGGAAACCTAAAACGATACGTATTGAAAAACAAAATTTTTACTCTAGAATGACAACTAAAAAAACTAGAGGGAGTAAAAGCTTTTAATTGTTAAAATTTTTGTTATAATGGATATTTATGGGTATATGTTTAAAATTGTAAAAAATTGATATCTCAATTAAAACAGATTTTATTTAAAATATAGAACCACTAAAACATAAAAAGAATTGAATAACAAGAAATTATTAATGAAATATAAAAATCATGAAACCAATCGAAAAACCAATAGTTGATCTATGCATCATCAAGCGGCGTCATTTGGTGTCTACTCTGAACGAAAAACCCTGGTCTCCGAGGTACTGGTAATGTCACGGTATTAGTGAGCATCGTGAAAATGGATGACAAGGTTGGGCGGTCTACAGGATCTTCTTCAACACATAAAAGACCGATATGGATGCATCGAATAACTTTACTCTTCTCACAACTATCTGCAATAATTGGATCCACGAGGTTTAACGTTGTTCCGTTATTCCAAAGCCTCCAAGCCTAGAATATCAACCAACCGATCAGTTTTTACAACTATTACTTATTGTAAGCATGGTTTCCTTGGAACTTACATATGCCACCAAGTCTTGTACGTTGTCTGTCTCGTAGAAGCTGTTATTCCTTCTACCACTTATAATCTCGAGAACTAACACTCCAAAGCTATAGACATCTGATTTCATTGAGAAATGGCCACGCATTGCATATTCAGGAGACATGTAACCGCTGGAATCCATGACAAAACTTTGATATATTGGCCAAATAATGTTCAAGAAACATCTACTAGTCAGTGGGAAGACTTACAGCGTACCAACTACTTTGCTTGTCTTATCTTGGGTTTGGTCCATTCCAAAGATCCTTGCCATTCCAAAATCAGCAATTTTTGGATTCATATCCGCATCGAGGAGAATGTTACTCGCTTTGAGATCACGGTGTATGATTGTGAGCCTTGAATCTTGATGAAGATAGAGAATTCCTCTAGCAATGCCAGTAATGATCTTGAATCGTAGAGTCCAGTCTAGTTGACCTTTCTTTGTAGGGTCTGTGCAAATCCATAAATTACAGTTACCTCTAACTGTTTGCAGCCTCAATTTTCAGAATTTGACCAGTGAATCATTAAAACAAAGCATGAAGTGTACTGACCGAAGATGATGTAATCAAGGCTTTTGTTAGGCACATACTCGTAGACCAATATTCTTTCTTCACCTTTTAGACAAAATCCTTGAAGCTTTACCAAGTTTCGATGCTGAAGCTTTGCCACAACAACAACCTCGTTCTTGAACTCTGTTTCACCTTGTCCTGAAGTTTTCGATAGTCTCTTCACCGCAACTTCAGTCCCATTTGAAAATGTACCCTGCCCATTTTTATCAGCATCATCTCGTTATCCAAATGTGCTGGCAACAAAATTCAATAAAAATGCACAGCCTCAGACATAGTTACCTTGTAAACCTCACCAAATCCACCTTGGCCAATCTTATTTCTCTCTGAAAATCCATTTGTGGCAGATTGAATTTTTTTATAATCGAGCTGCAGTGTGTCTACGGTTGTTATATCATCTCCTGTTGCACAATAAAAGTCTTACGAATCAGAAAAAGAGGTTGATGAATGTTTTAATTAGACCCAAACAAGGTTGTTAAATCACTTGAACCTCTACCATCAAAAGCAGGTGTTGTGTTATACGTCTTCTTTGCCCTCTTTGCATGGAAACTATAACCAGCTATGAAAAGCAGAATAACCACTATAATAGGCACAACAATGACTACCAGTAAGACACTTGAATTGCCACTTTCCTCTGCGTTCCAAAATCCAAATATATCATATGAATTAAAATAATAGCAATCTGAATAAATACTACCAAAAGCTGTGTTTCTTCAATCGTATTTTTTGGATAATTTTTTCAAAAATTTTGTAGCAAATTCTAATTGTGTGTTTTACGAAATGTTGCGATTGTTCATACTAACGGGGGTTTTTTTTTTTTGTAAAATTGCAACTGCTCATTGTAGAGTTGTGTTTATTCAAATTTTCGTATCTTTTGAAACTATATATATATTTGTTTGGTTAAACTGTTTTCATTTTTTTTACCATGACACAAAATAATATAAAACTTCAATCTCAATAATTTTTACATCTTTTCTAAATTATTCTCTAGCATTCATTCTTTTAAAAGTAAAGAAATTCCTTCAATTCTTAATTTAACAAAAGATTTTTGGAATGATAAATTTAATTTACAAATTTTAGTTAATTTTAAATAAAAAAATTTAATGAAAATACCTAGAGTTTTCTTCCAAGAGTTAAATGGATTATATAGTGAGTTTTTGGATTCAAATTTTTAATATGATAATAAAGATGTCTTCTATTTAAAAGCAGTTTATATGGGTTATATACATCGGAATTTGGATTCTGCATTAACATTACAAAGTCGAGATCTGAAAAGATATCCTCAAGCTAAATGGCTATCTTGTATATTTTTCATTTGTGTTGGACGCTTTAATTGTAGTAAACGTGAAATGAATCATTTTAAATGGTATTCTTTTCCAGATAAAATTTCAAATGTTAGAAGTAAAATAATAATTCTGATTAGTCACTTCAATATAAAGGGAAGACATTTTCGTTTAATAATTTTTTATATTTATTTTTTAAAAATCATACAGTTGAGTCTGTCATTGTATAGTTGTGTCTTTTACCATAAAATATCTATAAAATATATTTATTTTGAACAACAAATCATACGGTTGTGTCTGTTTATTGTAAAGTTATGTCTTTTACAATAAAAATCTATATCAGAATAACAATCTGAATAAATGCCAGTAACAGTTGCGATTTTCATCGTACATTTTCATTAAATAGTTTTTTTTTGAAAAAACTTATTTGGTTATGCCAGTTCATTGTAGAGTTGTGTCTTTTATTATAAAAGAAAATCATATGGTTACTTTTATTTGTTGTAGAGTTATGTCTTTTCATCATATCTTATTACTTTTTGTTCCAATAGTTATGTTTATATAAATATTTATGTCTTTTGAACTATATATATATACATATATATTTGTCTCTTCTTAGATAACTAACAAATCAATGAATCATTATTCGCTAACACAAATTTTCCGTTTCATGCTGAATCTAAATAATATGAATTTTAATATTTCCAACATTATTCTATAATCTAACTAAAGATTTGAAAAATATTTATAGTAATATAGAAGTTTAATCAACTTTAATTATGTAAGTTTAAAATATGTGTTTTTAAACAATTATTTTTAGAGGTTATGTATTTTTATTATAATTATTAGTTGATAAATTTTCATTCAAGATAAAATTTATTTTATTTTTAAAATTATTTTATCAGAAATTGCGTTTACTTATTATAGTCGTTTGTTTGATATTTTTACTTAGGCTCACTTCGTCATAATATCTGTTTGTGAGTAAAATAAATATTAATAAATGTTATGATGTTTGTTACTCTTTACAATAACTTTACATACAATATCTTATACTTATAACACATATAAATTATAAGTAGAGTTGCCTTGATTCATTATGACTTTTAATTTAATATTTTTAACTAGAGTTGAAACTTTTTACCATATTATTTTTTATTATAGGTTTTTGATGGTTGTGGTTTTTAAACTCACAGTTATATATATTTAACATTTATGAAGTTTTAGCCCTACTTATTATTTTCTTCTTTTGAGATAATTTTTAATCCTATTATTTAGCATATATTTTTAAATGATTTTATAATATATAATACTAAATTTGGAATTTAATTTAACTTGTTTTGAAATACTTCAATAATAGTAATAATAATAGAAACAAAAAAATAGAAAGTTCCCCTAATTTGGAGATCTCAGGGAAAGAGAAAAAAAAGAGTAAGAAGAAATAGTTCACCAGTTCGGGCAGGAGAGGACAAAGGAGGAGTAGACACATGTGGCAGCGGTGGTGGTGGTATTCCAATGGCGGTTTCGTTGTAGAACGGATAGAGCTCGTACCTTGAGTTACAACTCGGCCAAAGAAGTCTTCCCCCAATTCTGGAAATATACATTTCGTTAATGCATTCTTGCAAGCAACGCAAACATTGTACTTTGGTCAGATCAGGAGTGCACTGAACCAGGGTATACAATGTCTCAAGTGAACTCCAGTTGGCCTTTTTCGTATAGAACTTTCTAGAACTGTTGGCTGCTTCTGCGGCAGCTTGGTTCAGCGTGGACGAAACCAACTCTTGGAATTGCCCTGCTAGTTTAACGTTAGATGAAAAATCATTGCTGTCCATTTTCCGAAATCCATTATCGAGGTTAAGGGTCGATAAAATATTCCGATGAGAGTATCTGAGCATACACTCCTCGTAATAGAGCACCGTTTCTTTCGCATTCGAACACCGAATGAAGGTTTCGTTGATAGAAAAGAGGACGCAGCTACGGCAAAATTCAGGCGAAACGTCTCCCCGACAAAGGAAAAGTCCAGTGACCCTGTCAGGGTCTTGTCCTGTGGTAGCGTTCTGGAATCCAGTGGAGTAAGAGGCGTTGGGAGAAGAGAGAGATGAAAAAAGGATTCTTAGATTGGTTGAGTAAGTGCTGTTTCTTAGGAAAGTTGTCGTGTTCGGACAGACATGGTATGTGTAAGTAGGATTTTTAGCAGAAACTCTGAAGCTTCTGAGGAAGGAGAAAAGGAAAAGCAATATGAAAGAAGCCCAAGAAGACATGTTTCGGTTTCCTCGATTTTTGTTTCAGATCATGAAGCTCGCAGTTTTCTAAATGAATCACAGGATGAGGATTGAGGATCGGTCGTGGCGACTGAGAAGTCAGTTCGGTCAAAGTAAACACCCAACTTGCGTTTATACATTATACTAAAATTTCTTTGCAGTTTCGGTTTCCTCTTGAATTTTATTTCTTTCTAGTATGGTACTAAAATTCCAACTTGTGTTGATAGTATTTGTCTTTAATATATAAAAGTTCATATGCTATTTGATATGAATTAAATAAACAATATTAATGTTGTCTAAGTTTTGTTTACAATTTATTTTTTATTTTAATAGATATTTTGAATAATTTTATCTACAATGTCATATTTATAATGGTTTTTTATAGTAAACGTTTAAATCACTTTACATTGACTATGCATTTTAGGTGCTAGGTGCTAGGTGGTGGATCACCATGACGTCTAGCAATTTCTAATACTTTTCTAAATAAGATATATTTTACAACATATTGGAGACTTGGAGTTTAAATGCAAGCCAGGACCGTACGTAAGCCTTACAAAACGCGTGAAAGTAGCGCGTTGTTTCCTCAAATCAACTGGCTACTATTATTAAGTCAGACCCACGCTGTGGGCAATGGGATCAAACTCACCAAGTAAAGATGTAGAATATAAAATGTTGTAGTTACTGTTGATTTGCTAGAGCATTTGGTCGATTGCAAAATGACAAGTTGTTTCCCTGCAAGACTTTTACTGTTTTGACTTTTAATCGTTTACTTGTTTATTACTCGGCTGCCGTCTAGTACGGAAGCAAAATGGTGCTTCATAACAATAATATTCTGATTCCTTTTTTATTCCTTAAAAACTGATATATACTAATGTTTCTTTCATTGGTCTCTTCTTTCATTTGGGTAAGAACTCAAGTTGACGTTACTTGTATCCTAACTCCTAAAAGCACGGCCGGCTATATGATACCGTTGTCGTGGACTTGCAAGAAATTGTATTATTATAACCACGAGGTGGTGGGCTATTGGTTATAGCCTTGGTGGAAAAGTCGTCCTATTGGACTAGACCAGAGATCGATTCTTCCCAAGCGCAGAATTGCTCAACTTTATCCCTTTGGCCATATGGGTATGAACCCAATTCTTACGACCCATTTGCAAATCTGGAGGGATCCTACACGTGGGATATCCCTCCTCCAGAGATTAGTCTCAGACCCCTCCATAGGTCTGGGGATTTACTCTGAGTTAACAAAAGAAAAAAAATTGTATTATTTAACAGAACAGTTATATTGTTTAGTCATTACTCATTAAGTTTAGGTTACAAATAATGCACACTCTGTGATAATGTAACTACAAAGAAACCTGAATAAGAAAACACATAATAGATGCTTTTATTCTTCCTCTCTCTCTGTCTTTCGTTCAGCTCTCCTCTCCATGTATAACCCTGAAACACCTCCAGAACCCCAAAAAAGCAGCTCCACCTTCATCTCTCATCAGAGTGTCTTGAAGACACCTTAAACTTAGACTAGGTTATTTCCGGCTCTATGACCTTAGACCCCAGCCAAACTTCTACTCCTTTATCATGGTTGTGCACTACTTCAAGCTCTATGTATGATGCCATGCGCATGCTCTCTTCATTGAGTCATGTGCTCTTGCATCTGCCCTGCACAGTGCCCTGCGTTGTGTCCTACAGCTGCCAATAGCGTACAATGATACTAAGATTTTTGTATCTCCTAGCAGGTTCAATTAACCTTATGCAGTTGTAATATTTAAGGTGTCAATCCAGTTGGGAAACTTTACTAACAACTGAGATGCAATCAAAAAATCACAAGTCAAGCCAATTTAAAGAGAGTGTTTTTATCTAACAATCCTAAAACAGTCAAAATGCAAAACAGAAATGAGTCACAGAACTAGAAACGAGAATGCATGACGAGAAGCTAAAATGAATGAAAACGGAAACGAGTCTAAGCATGAACTAAAAAGCAAGAAACAAAACAGTCTCAGGAATGTAATAAAAATCAGAAATAAAGAAGTCCTAAGGATGGGAGTAATTGATGTCAGTGGAGTATCCTAGTCTATAGAGTGTTTAACATGCCACAAGCAAACCATTCCTAAACAATGAACATCACTTCTTAGCTAATCCAATCTCTTGACAGAAGCTACTCAAACTCAACCACTTCCAAACCTAGCTCTCGCTAGAGAAACATGATCAAGCATGGCATGAAAAAACAAGTTCATTCACGTCAACAAACATCCTAGACAACTAATCTCTTAGGCTTGGAATGTAAGTCTCTAGCACTAGCTGGTCAGACATTACATCGAACACCTTTTGGGTGCGGAAATATCTAAAACCTAGTTCCAATTGATCAGAGAGAAACTAGTATTTCTAACTCTAGTCCAGAAGGGAATCATACAATCAACGCTTAAACAGTCTACATCCTAAGATCATCCACCTAATCTATCTCATCCTCAAGAACTACCACACTACGCAGATCTAAAAATCATCGTCAAGGATGCAAACACAGAAAACATTGAAACAAGCATTATTAGGTAGATAAAAATAAGATGAACAACTTTGTAGAAGGAATCAAATGCAAAATCTGAATAAATTTCAAAGATATCGGAATACAAGTCTCAGAACGTATTTTTGTGGCTAGCTTAAAACCTTCTAGGAAAGAAAACAATACGGGATAAAAGATAAGATGTCTCAACCAAGACTTAACAAAATGTTTTTTTGTGAGAATATGGAAAGCCCTAAAACTTAAAACGACAAGGTAAAGCGTCGGTTCGGTAATCTCCTGAAGCGTGTGAAACCAAACATTTTTCTTCCCGACATGTGCGATCGAGTCTGTGCGCGTCGAATGGAATGCAGTGTCATCATGGCTCAGACGGACGGCTGAGGAGCATGGCTCGATCAGACAAGCTGGAGTGCGTGGCGGGGGAGCATGGCTCGATCAAACAAGATGGAGTGCGTGGTGGGGCAAGCATGGCTCGATCAAACAAGCTGGAGTGCGTGGCGGGGGAGCATGGCTCGATCAGACAAGCTGGAGTGCGTGACGGGGGAGCATGGCTCGATCAAACAAGCTGGAGTGCGTGGCGGGGGAGCATGGCTCGATAAGACAAGCTGGAGTGCGTGGCGGGGGAGCATGGCTCGATCAGACAAGCTGGAGTGCGAGGCGGGGGAGCATGGCTCGATCAGATAAGCTGGAGTGCGTGGCGGGGGAGCATGGCTCGAGCGTGGTGTATACGCATCCACTAAAACAATGATAACTCTTGAACCACACCTCCGATTGGCTTGAAATAAACGGTGTTGGAAAGATAACTCAATTTCCCTACAACTTTGATGAAGACGTCAAAAGCTAAATCCCACTCGAGTGGAACGGCTCGAATGGATGGCTCGGTTGATGCTTCCCGGAGATGGCTCAGTTGACGCTTCCTGGAAGTGTTGTGAGATTGGCTCGAAAGACGGTTCCGGGAGTGTTGTGCAGCGGATGGGTCGAGCGATGCGCTTCCAACGTCTCCTTAGTACCTGAAATACTCCGAAATACACAATGTATGCAAGGATGATGCAAGAACTACCTAAACATGCAAAGTGTATAGAAAGGACTAGAAAATGATGCAAACCAATAAGTTATCCTAGCTAAATGCATGATAAATATATGCTAAGGAGAGGCAAAATATAGACATATCAACTTCCCCAAACTTACTCTTTGCTTGCCCTCAAGCAAACAATCAAGAACAGAGTCTGGAAGAGATGTATGAAGATGGGGTCTCAGAACCTAAAACATGCTAAATAAAATAGTTAGAATCAAGGTCCTTGTTTTTAGTTCTATGATGCATGGTGAAGGAACTCTATATTTTTTCTACACATGCAATCCTATCAATCATTCCCTTTAACATTCATTAACAGAGAACCGTGAATCGAGCTAAGCAATGTCGTTGAACTCATTTGGCTAGGGTAAAAGGTTAGAGACTTAGATGGTCTCCTTCTCAAGTGGTTTCATCAATTCAGAACAAGGTTCTCTCACGAAAAGGAGTTGAGCTTAAGAGAAGGCTAAAGGTTGAAACCAACTGATACATACAAGAGCAGCGCCCTGTCTACCCAAAGAACGTTTCAAACCGAAGTTGGTTCTACCCTTCATCACAAACATTGTCTCAAACCCATTCTTTCATTCTTTACACTTGGTCTTAGGAGGAGTTCACTTCTTATCATTCTAGCGGATTGGGAAATCTTTATTATCAGTAAGGTTTTTTTTCATTTCTTCTAAGGAATCTAGACATCTTAAACATTTTACTTTCTTTTCTTTGTCTAATCTTTTTGTTTTATGCCCAGAACCAATAACTCATTATTTTGCTCAACCCAAATCCTTTACTAGACTTGTAAACCTTGAAAGCACATCCCCTTCCTAAAGACTTTCTACCCTTTACTTTCTTTTTACACTTCACTTTTCTGCATNTGTTGACGCTTAGGGAGGGTAACGACTGCACTTGAATTGGAGAATGGTCGAGTGACACTTTGAGTTTTCTCTTTGGTTACCAAAANAGGCCTTGATCCTATCCTATTGAATCCAAAATGCTAACAAGGTTACAATCATCATCAACCCTTATGCTAAATGTAACAACCCTATATGAATAAACCTAGACTCAATCCTAATATGCAGGTGCAAACTACATGAACACTCTGTTTTTGTGGAAATTTTCTAAATTTTTTCAAATCTTTATGGGTTTTCTATGCAAATAGATGGATGCAGACTCAAACCTGATATGATGCAAAAAAATTTGAAATAAGAATCACAAAACACGACATCAGATACATCATCTCAAACCCTCCCCCAAACTTAAATTACACAGTCTATTGTGTAAGAAAAATTTGCAAGAGGATTGAAGAATCACAACACAAACAATTGATGAATGAAATGGTATATACAAAGGGAAGGTAGGAGTACCTCAATAGTAAAAGAAGGAGTCGGAGCTCGCCCAGGGAGGAGCGTTATATTGACTTTGTCCTTCACCTTGTTTGGGATCCGCAGGAGTGACCTCAGCTGGTTGGTCGACTTGCTGCTCAATCGCTTGCGTGTTCTGATACATGTTCCGTTGCTCGTCACACTGCATGTCATCGACTCTGGATTCGCCATGGTCCGAGACCAACACAACAACCTCGGTAGGCTGATAATCACCTTGATGTTCAACTTGCTGCTCAACCTCAACCTCATGCTCATCTCAAGCTGCAAAACGACGCGCTGATCTATGACTAGAAGAGGCTCTGGAACCTCGCGAAGCGCGTCTCCTTCTCTCCCTGGACTCATGTGACGAGTGGCGTGAAGGAGCGGGTGAAAGCGGACGCTCCCGTGACACATATGAAGATTGACGTGCTGGGGAAGGAACCGGAGAGAGTGTTCTCTGACGAGTTCGCTCGATGGAGACTTCGTGTGTGGCTCGAGAGAGGGGCTCGATCGGGTGTTGGCTTGAGTGGCTCGAGCGTGGTAGTTGGAGCGTGTGCGGAGTAAGACTGGCTCGAGCGTGACAGCGGAGGCGTGGCTCGAACGAGTGCAGAGTGATGAACCTCTCAGGATGGGTCGAGTCTGATTCCACGCCGTCGGTTGAACCTTGCTCGAGTCGACGATGGTTGAGAACGCACGGTGGTGGTTGAACTCTGCAACACCTCTTCTTCATTATCCCAAACCTCTTCCTTAATTTTCTTGGAGGAGAACTTCTCATTGTACCTTGGAGATTCTTGATTTGCCCACTCATCTCCTTCACCATAGCTGTTAACTCTTTCACTGAATCCCTTAGAATTTGAATATTTTGGAGTTCATGCAAACTGTCAAGCGCGGGAGGACTTGACTCTTGCGGTTGGTGAGGTTTAGGAAGCAGGTGTTGACGCTTAGGGAGGGTAACGACTGCACTTGAATTGGAGAATGGTCGAGTGACACTTTGAGTTTTCTCTTTGGTTACCAAAACCTCAGTTTCTACCTCATTCACACTCTCAAAGAAGTCAAACCCAGCTTTATGATCTTTCTCTTCAATCACGAAGGTCTGCCCATCAATAGTTGGTTTCTTCTTAGAATCCTTAATGTCAAACTTCATCTTGAAGTTTTTACCCAGATTGAGATCAATCATCCCTTTCTTGACATCAATGACTGCTCCAACTGTAGCTAAGAAAGGTCTTCCCAGGATTAGTGGATCTTTAGGCTCTTCATCCATTCCCAGCACCACAAAATCAGTAGGAATCTNATTGTGTAAGAAAAATTTGCAAGAGGATTGAAGAATCACAACACAAACAATTGATGAATGAAATGGTATATACAAAGGGAAGGTAGGAGTACCTCAATAGTAAAAGAAGGAGTCGGAGCTCGCCCAGGGAGGAGCGTTATAT
>NC_025696.1:10226131-10231203 GCF_000633955.1 Camelina sativa
TAGACCATGAGATAATCTAGTAGTCCTATCGGCCAATATTAAGCGGAGGTTGCATGACTTGTATTCGTTGAATCCTAGCCTCTGAGCTACAGAGAGTGGCATGAGGCTTACTGAAGCNGAGGAGCGTTATATTGACTTTGTCCTTCACCTTGTTTGGGATCCGCAGGAGTGACCTCAGCTGGTTGGTCGACTTGCTGCTCAATCGCTTGCGTGTTCTGATACATGTTCCGTTGCTCGTCACACTGCATGTCATCGACTCTGGATTCGCCATGGTCCGAGACCAACACAACAACCTCGGTAGGCTGATAATCACCTTGATGTTCAACTTGCTGCTCAACCTCAACCTCATGCTCATCTCAAGCTGCAAAACGACGCGCTGATCTATGACTAGAAGAGGCTCTGGAACCTCGCGAAGCGCGTCTCCTTCTCTCCCTGGACTCATGTGACGAGTGGCGTGAAGGAGCGGGTGAAAGCGGACGCTCCCGTGACACATATGAAGATTGACGTGCTGGGGAAGGAACCGGAGAGAGTGTTCTCTGACGAGTTCGCTCGATGGAGACTTCGTGTGTGGCTCGAGAGAGGGGCTCGATCGGGTGTTGGCTTGAGTGGCTCGAGTGTGGTAGTTGGAGCGTGTGCGGAGTGAGATTGGCTCGAGTGTGACAGCGGAGGCGTGGCTCGAACGAGTGCAGAGTGATGAACCTCTCAGGATGGGTCGAGTCTGATTCCACGCCGTCGGTTGAACCTTGCTCGAGTCGACGATGGTTGAGAACGCACGGTGGTGGTTGAACTCTGCAACACCTCTTCTTCATTATCCCAAACCTCTTCCTTAATTTTCTTGGAGGAGAACTTCTCATTGTACCTTGGAGATTCTTGATTTGCCCACTCATCTCCTTCACCATAGCTGTTAACTCTTTCACTGAATCCCTTAGAATTTGAATATTTTGGAGTTCATGCAAACTGTCAAGCGCGGGAGGACTTGACTCTTGCGGTTGGTGAGGTTTAGGAAGCAGGTGTTGACGCTTAGGGAGGGTAACGACTGCACTTGAATTGGAGAATGGTCGAGTGACACTTTGAGTTTTCTCTTTGGTTACCAAAACCTCAGTTTCTACCTCATTCACACTCTCAAAGAAGTCAAACCCAGCTTTATGATCTTTCTCTTCAATCACGAAGGTCTGCCCATCAATAGTTGGTTTCTTCTTAGAATCCTTAATGTCAAACTTCATCTTGAAGTTTTTACCCAGATTGAGATCAATCATCCCTTTCTTGACATCAATGACTGCTCCAACTGTAGCTAAGAAAGGTCTTCCCAGGATTAGTGGATCTTTAGGCTCTTCATCCATTCCCAGCACCACAAAATCAGTAGGAATCTCAGCTTGTCCAATTTTGATGGACAAGTTCTCTAGTAGACCATGAGATAATCTAGTAGTCCTATCGGCCAATATTAAGCGGAGGTTGCATGACTTGTATTCGTTGAATCCTAGCCTCTGAGCTACAGAGAGTGGCANTTGCTGACTTAGCAAGAGGCGGTCAAGCTTGTCATTGACATACTTAAGGTCCCTCTTGTACTTCTCCTCAGACCCAGCGTCGCCGCGAACTGTGTGGTCATAGTCCTTATTGTAGTTGCCGTTAGACTGAGCGAGATTCTCAACCAGTTGCCATCCTTCCTCAACGACTTTGTTCAAGAAATTACCGTTAGAAGCAGTGTCAAGCAGCATACGTATCTTTGGTAGTACACCACGGTAGAGAGTGCTCAGCAGTGACTCGTTGCTGAAACCATGGTGTAGACACTGGCTGTGGTAACCCTTGAAACGCTCCCAGGCTTCACAGAATGATTCTGAGCTCTTCTGAGTAAAGCTAGAAATCATATTCCTGAGACGTGCTTTTCTGGAGTTGGAGAAGAACTTGGCCAAGAACGCTTTCTTGCAACCATCCCATGTGGTGATTGATTCCTTGGGAAGGTTTTTCTCCCATTGATGAGCCTTGTCTCCCAGGGAGAATGGGAAGAGGCGGAACTTGTAACCGTCCTCACTCACGCCGTTGATCTTGGTGAGACTGCACAGATGGTCGAACTCGTCCAAGTGGTCGAGTGGATCCTCCATAGGTAACCCGTGGAACTTGTTTCCTTGGATCATGGAGATCAGACCACTTTTGATTTTGAAGTTGTTGTTCTGCACGGCGGGAGGGACGATTCCAGCACGCTGAGTATGAGTGTTCGGTGCATCCCCAGCACCAATGTTTCGCGGTCCCAGATGTGGTTCATTATGTTGTTCCATAGTGACTGGTACGGGATGATCGTCGGAAGTACGAGCTTGTCGTGGACGTTGCAACCGATTGTTTTCGTCGATAACAGGAAGGAGATTCTGATGCACTCAATCTGGTGTGCATGCAAGGTTGCAATCAACAGGTGCCTGAGGTGCAAGACAAACTAGCAGACAACCAAAACAAGTCAGTACCCAGAATGATAAGTGTAACAGAACTTAATCTTGCAAAACTTTTAATCTTAAATGTAGCAAAACAAATCCCAAATGGCAACGGCGCCAAATTAATACTAGGATTTTTGTGTGCCTATCCTAGTAGGTTCAATTACCCTTATGTAGTTGTAATACTTAAGGTGTCAATCCAATTGGGAATCTTTACTATCACTCAAGATGCAATCAAGAAATCACAAGTCAAGCCAATTCAAAGAGAGTGTTTTTATCTAACAATCCCAGAACAGTCAAAATGCAAAACGGAAATGAGTCACAGAACTAGAAACGAGAATGCATGACGAGAAGCTAAAATGAATGAAAACGGAAACGAGTCTAAGCATAAACTAAAAAGCAAGAAACGAAACAGTCTCAGGAATGTAATAAAAATCAGAAAGAAAGAAGTCCTAAGGATGGGAGTAATTGATGTCGGTGGAGTATCCTAGTCTATAGAGTGTTTAACATGCCACAAGCAAACCATTCCTAAACAAAATGAACAACACTTCTTAGCTACTCAAACTCAACCACTTCCAAACCTAGCTCTCGCTAGAGAAACATGATCAAGCATGGCATGAAAAAACAAGTTCATTCACATCAACAAATATCCTAGACAACTAATCTCTTAGGCTAGGAACGTAAGTCTCTGGCACTAGTTGGTCAGACATTTCATCGAACAACTTTTGGGTGCGAAAATATCTAAAACCTAGTTCCAATTGATCAGAGAGAAACTAGTATTTCTAACTCTAGTCCATAAGGGAATCATACAATCAATGCTTAAACAGTCTACATCCTAAGATCATCCACCTAATCTATACCATCCTCAAGAACTACCACACTACTCAGATCCAAAAATCATTGTCAAGGATGCAAACACAGAAAATATTGAAACAAGCATTATTAGGTAGATAAAAATAAGATGAACAACTTTGTAGAAGGAATCAAATGCAAAATCTGAATAAATCTCAAAGATATCGGAATACAAGTCTTAGAACGTATTTTTGTGGCTAGCTTAAAACCTTCTAGGAAAGAAAACAATATGAGATAAAAGATAAGATGTCTCAACCAAGACTTAACAAAATGTATTTATAGTGAAAATATGGCCCTAAAACTTAAAACGACAAGGTAAAGCGTCGGTTCGGTAATCTCCTGAAGCGTGTGAAACCAAACGTTTTTCTTCCCAACATGTGCGATCGAATCCGTGCGCGTCAAATGGAATGTAATGTCATCATGGCTCGGATGGACGGCTGAGGAGCATGGCTCGATCAGACAAGCTGGAGTGCGTGGCGGGGGAGCATGGCTCGATCAAACAAGATGGAGTGCGTGGTGGGGGAGCATGGCTCGATCAAACAAGCTGGAGTGCGTGGCGGGGGAGCATGGCTCGATCAGACAAGCAGGAGTGCGTGGTGGGTGAGCATGGCTCGAGCGTGGTGTATACGCATCCACTAAAACAATGATAACNAACATGTGCGATCGAATCCGTGCGCGTCAAATGGAATGTAATGTCATCATGGCTCGGATGGACGGCTGAGGAGCATGGCTCGATCAGACAAGCTGGAGTGCGTGGCGGGGGAGCATGGCTCGATCAAACAAGATGGAGTGCGTGGTGGGGGAGCATGGCTCGATCAAACAAGCTGGAGTGCGTGGCGGGGGAGCATGGCTCGATCAGACAAGCTGGAGTGCGTGACGGGGAAGCATGGCTCGATCAAACAAGCTGGAGTGCATGGCGGGGGAGCATGGCTCGATCAAACAAGCTGGAGTGCGTGGCGGGGGAGCATGGCTCGATCAGACAAGCGGGAGTGCGTGGCGGGGGAGCATGGCTCGATCAGACAAGCAGGAGTGCGTGGTGGGTGAGCATGGCTCGAGCGTGGTGTATACGCATCCACTAAAACAATGATAACTCTTGAACCACACCTCCAATTGGCTTGAAATAAACGGTGTTGGAAAGATAACTCAATTCCCTACAACTTTTATGAAGACGTCGAAAGATAAATCTCACTCGAGTGGAACGGCTCGAACGGATGGCTCGGTTGACGCTTCCCGGAGATGGCTCGGTTGACGCTTCCTGGAAGTGTTGTGAGATTGGCTCGAGAGACGGTTCCGGGAGTGTTTGTGCAGCGGATGGATAGAGCGATGCGCTTCCAACGTTTCTTAAATACCTGAAATACTCCGAAATACAAAATGTATGCAAGGATGATGAAAGAACTACCTAAACATGCAAAGTGTATTGAAATGAATAGAAAATTATGCAAACCAATGAGTTATCATAGCTAAATGCATGAAAAATATATGCTAAGGAGAGGCAAAATATAGACATATCATATAACTAGCTTCTTTTGTGCGTCCAATACAACTTGTGCATATTTGCTTCTTTAACTCTAGCTTTTCTTATGTAGTGAAACCCTAGAGCTTATGTCAGCTTACCTTGCAGACTACACAACTCGAATTATGTTTGGGGTACACACAAATATAGGCCTAGTTTATGGTTCAGACTAAATAAGCCTATATGAAACAAATATATACAACAAGATCCTTGGAATGGATTAGTTTTTTTTTGTCTGTGCAACTTAGTTCTTGATGTAGCGTATGATTCATTATTGTTGGGCTTTG
>NC_025696.1:10231384-10234527 GCF_000633955.1 Camelina sativa
ACAAGCTGGAGTGCGTGGCGGGGGAGCATGGCTCGATCAAACAAGCTGGAGTGCGTGGCGGGGGAGCATGGCTCGATCAGACAAGCGGGAGTGCGTGGCGGGGGAGCATGGCTCGATCAGACAAGCAGGAGTGCGTGGTGGGTGAGCATGGCTCGAGCGTGGTGTATACGCATCCACTAAAACAATGATAACTCTTGAACCACACCTCCAATTGGCTTGAAATAAACGGTGTTGGAAAGATAACTCAATTCCCTACAACTTTTATGAAGACGTCGAAAGATAAATCTCACTCGAGTGGAACGGCTCGAACGGATGGCTCGGTTGACGCTTCCCGGAGATGGCTCGGTTGACGCTTCCTGGAAGTGTTGTGAGATTGGCTCGAGAGACGGTTCCGGGAGTGTTTGTGCAGCGGATGGATAGAGCGATGCGCTTCCAACGTTTCTTAAATACCTGAAATACTCCGAAATACAAAATGTATGCAAGGATGATGAAAGAACTACCTAAACATGCAAAGTGTATTGAAATGAATAGAAAATTATGCAAACCAATGAGTTATCATAGCTAAATGCATGAAAAATATATGCTAAGGAGAGGCAAAATATAGACATATCATATAACTAGCTTCTTTTGTGCGTCCAATACAACTTGTGCATATTTGCTTCTTTAACTCTAGCTTTTCTTATGTAGTGAAACCCTAGAGCTTATGTCAGCTTACCTTGCAGACTACACAACTCGAATTATGTTTGGGGTACACACAAATATAGGCCTAGTTTATGGTTCAGACTAAATAAGCCTATATGAAACAAATATATACAACAAGATCCTTGGAATGGATTAGTTTTTTTTTGTCTGTGCAACTTAGTTCTTGATGTAGCGTATGATTCATTATTGTTGGGCTTTGGTGTTGTGCTTCTTGCCCAACAAGCTACGGTCTTGACGTTGATGTTTAGATAGCTCTCAATTAGGATTTATGTTAATATTATATTTTATTTTGGAAGAGGATATACTCTTTAATTTTTAGGATTAGGATTAGAATATATAATATTTATCTCTTCCCTTAGTTTTAGATTTGATCTTGGCCTTATAAAAGGGATCGAACATCATATGTATCGATAGCTTTGACATTGAATTATTGATTAATAAAGTTGAGAGTTTTTTCCTTTATAAACGAGCTTTCGAACACGGGGAAGAGTATTCCCAACCTAGTTAACGAGTTTTCGGGCACGGAGAAAGTATTCCCAAATCTATCCTTTGAATCGCTTTCGCCTCTGCATCAGTTCTAGTCTTTAGATTGTGTTTAGAGATGATGGGTTGAGGAGGAATGTAACACCCGCGAACCAGTTTTTGTAATTTTGGTGTGGATGTCGATCGACACCCTTGGGGGCATCGATCGACACCATGTTTTTCCGGGTTGGTCAGGTTTGATTTAATTGCTGGTTGGTTCGGTTTGGTTCAATTAAATCCCTAAATTGTGTTATAAGCGTCTAAGGATGAATTAAGGGTTTCAGAGTCTCATTTGGTCGCCGTTGAGTGAAAAGAAAGAGAGAAAAGAGAGAAAAACGTTTCTGAGATTTCTGGGCTTGTTCTTGGAGATTTTGGAGAGATCTGAGGCTGTAGAAGTGATAGCTGTTGCTGGGAACGAAGGAGAATCTCCTGGAGGTGTTATTCCATCGTTTTCTCAACCCCAATCTTCTGTTCTTGAGGTGAGTGCTTGACCATGGTTGATCTAAGCATGAGATCTCCTTTGTTTTGTGTGATTCCTTGTTGTATGTGGTGTTTGCTTTCTTGGGTACATTGTATTTGTGATGTCTAGTGAATTCCGAGATGGTTAGACGAGTTTGGGGTCGAAATTGCGTTGATTGGAATCGGAGTTCGTCGCTGAGTTTCGCGCAGATCGTGTCTGCAGAGGAGGAATCGATCGATACCACTTTTGAGGAGCATCGATCGGCACCATCTTGAGTAGCATCGATCGACACCGGTTTCAGCATCGGTCGACACCAGTTCCTGTAGCATCGGTCGACACTGATTTAGCATCAGTCGACACTAGTACCTGCCGAGTCTTATTTTTCCTGGTTTAATGTATTGATTGTGTTCTTGTTGTTTGTTGACTTGGGAGTCTCATATGCTTGTGTGTATAACTCAGTAGATGAGAGGACGGCCTCACTAAGTATTTATGATAATACTTACGCATCTCAATTGTTGTTTGTGGTGTGCAGGTAAAGGAAAAGTGTGATCGTGGAATCAAAGGCGATGAGGAGGAGGATGTTCTAGAGGTTTGATTGATTGTGGTCTAGCTATTGTTAGGTTGCTAGTATTGAGTTGATAGAGCATTGTAGGATGTTGGAACTTTGCTATTTCGTTATTGGTTATTGGATTATTGTTGTTGGTATTCTTTTGGTTTAATGGAAATTGTTTTATTTGGTTATCCGTGGTTATTGATTGTTGTTAGGATGTTAGTGGGTATGGGACCACTAGTAAATTAGGCCATTAAAAAAAAAAACGGGAAGGGTTGTTTCATTTTGGTATCATAGCCCTTACGGTTCTAGGTCTAGGGTTCATTGTGCTTTTGCTGTTGATGNTCTTGGGTACATTGTATTTGTGATGTCTAGTGAATTCCGAGATGGTTAGACGAGTTTGGGGTCGAAATTGCGTTGATTGGAATCGGAGTTCGTCGCTGAGTTTCGCGCAGATCGTGTCTGCAGAGGAGGAATCGATCGATACCACTTTTGAGGAGCATCGATCGGCACCATCTTGAGTAGCATCGATCGACACCGGTTTCAGCATCGGTCGACACCAGTTCCTGTAGCATCGGTCGACACTGATTTAGCATCAGTCGACACTAGTACCTGCCGAGTCTTATTTTTCCTGGTTTAATGTATTGATTGTGTTCTTGTTGTTTGTTGACTTGGGAGTCTCATATGCTTGTGTGTATAACTCAGTAGATGAGAGGACGGCCTCACTAAGTATTTATGATAATACTTACGCATCTCAATTGTTGTTTGTGGTGTGCAGGTAAAGGAAAAGTGTGATCGTGGAATCAAAGGCGATGAGGAGGAGGATGTTCTAGAGGTTTGATTGATTGTGGTCTAGCTATTGTTAGGTTGCTAGTATTGAGTTGATAGAGCATTGTAGGATGTTGGAAC
>NC_025696.1:10235491-10251701 GCF_000633955.1 Camelina sativa
TCAGAGGGTCGCAAGCGTATCAGGAGGGACCAGAGGGGATTAACCGGTGAGCGTGCCGGGGGTGCTGGGAACCCAGGTGTGGGGTTGCAGCAGGTGGAGCCCAGGGTCGAGATGATCGCTTGGCGGATCTGTTGGCGTGCTGTTGGAGCGGTTACCGAGAGGGGTACCAGTGTAGGCTCCAGTTGTGCCGCATATGGCGGGGTGCAGTCGAGGGCTGCGAATGTTGAGGACTTTCCACCTTACGTTAAGAGGATGGAGCGGTTGTAGATGACCGGTATGAGATTATTCTCAAGAGGTATCGGGCCTAGAGGGGCGAATAGGTGGACATATGCAGTTGGAGCAGATATTTCTCTGTTTGGTGGTTAATCCAGTTGGATATTATCCTGGTTAATCCAGTTGGATATTATCCAGTTGGATATTAGTCGTTAAGGATTGTTGCTCCTGAGGGGATGGTGATTCGTCTGAATACCGATAGCTCGAGGGGCTGAGGGCTCCGAGAGTGGCAGAGGGGATGTTGTTCTCCTGAGGGGATGAGTAGTTCCCCTGATACTGAGATCTTGAGGATTGCGGTCCANCTGATTATCGAGGTTTGAACCGGGTCACTGTGAAGAACAAGTACCCACTTCCTAGGATTGATGAGTTTTTGGATCTGTTGAGGGGTGCTACTTGGTTCTCTAAGGTAGATCTGGCGTCGGGTTATCATCAGATACCGATAGATGAGGCAGATGTGAGAAAGACGGCTTTTAGGATGAGGCATGGGCATTATGAGTTCGTGGAGATGCCTTTTTGGGTTGACTAACGTACNTCAGGATTGAGTGGCCGGTGGTGCTGGAGTCCCGGGAAGGAGGGCTGCAGCAGATATGAGCCGGTAAGGGCATGGTTGCCAGGTACATAAGATTCACGAGAAGCCTTCATGGCAGGATAAACTAATCGTTGCGACGATGGTGGATGAAGTTCATTGGAGATGGACAAGGTTACTAGATTTAAGGTTTTGGTAAGCTTGCTGGGGGGAAACAAGTCAAGTAGGTTAAGTTGGCGGTCTGCAAAGCATTTGATACAGTGAATCGGAATATGCGAACGTATGGTACTTGTTTGTTTTATTACGCTCGTATTGATGATTTGCTGTGGAGAATAGCTAAGCGGAAAGCTAATTTTGGATTAATCTATCTTGTGGAAGTTTTCCCTAAGAGACAAGTTACTAGAGGTTCTTGGACGAACAAGAGGGTTGACATTCATGTGGCTTCGAGTTGATGTCGGCATACTTGAGTGTTTGTTTGGCAGAGCTGAAGAAGCAGCTAGAGGATTTGTTGAGTAAGGGATTCAACCGTCCTAGTGTATCATTGTGGGGAGCGCCAGTGTTATTTGTCAAGAAGAAGGATGGGAGTTTCCGGTTGTGCACTGATTATCGAGGTTTGAACCGGGTCACTGTGAAGAACAAGTACCCACTTCCTAGGATTGATGAGTTTTTGGATCTGTTGAGGGGTGCTACTTGGTTCTCTAAGGTAGATCTGGCGTCGGGTTATCATCAGATACCGATAGATGAGGCAGATGTGAGAAAGACGGCTTTTAGGATGAGGCATGGGCATTATGAGTTCGTGGAGATGCCTTTTTGGGTTGACTAACGTACCAACAACGTTTATGAGATTGATGAACAGTGTGTTTCAGGAGTTTTTGGACGTGTCTGTCATCATTTTCGTCGACGACATCCTAGTATTTTCTAAGAGTCCTAAGGAGTATGCAGTGAATTTGAGGGCAGTTCNCTTAAGGTTTTGGTAAGCTTGCTGGGGGAAAACAAGTCAAGTAGGTTAAGTTAGCGGTCTGCAAAGCATTTGATACAGTGAATCGGAATATGCGAACGTATGGTACTTGTTTGTTTTATTACGCTCGTATTGATGATTTGCTGTGGAGAATAGCTAAGCGGAAAGCTAATTTTGGATTAATCTATCTTGTGGAAGTTTTCCCTAAGAGACAAGTTACTAGAGGTTCTTGGACGAACAAGAGGGTTGACATTCAGGTGGCTTCGAGTTGATGTCGGCATACTTGAGTGTTTGTTTGGCAGAGCTGAAGAAGCAGCTAGAGGATTTGTTGAGTAAGGGATTCAACCGTCCTAGTGTATCATTGTGGGGAGCGCCAGTGTTATTTGTCAAGAAGAAGGATGGGAGTTTCCGGTTGTGCATTGATTATCGGGGTTTGAACCGGGTCACTGTGAAGAACAAGTACCCTCTTCCTAGGATCGATGAGTTGTTGGATCAGTTGAGGGGTGCTACTTGGTTCTCTAAGGTAGATCTGGCGTCGGGTTATCATCAGATACCGATAGATGAGGCAGATGTGAGAAAGACGGCTTTTAGGATGAGGCATGGGCATTATGAGTTCGTGGAGATGCCTTTTTGGGTTGACTAACGTACCAACAACGTTTATGAGATTGATGAACAGTGTGTTTCAGGAGTTTTTGGACGTGTCTGTCATCATTTTCGTCGACGACATCCTAGTATTTTCTAAGAGTCCTAAGGAGTATGCAGTGAATTTGAGGGCAGTTCTGGAGAAGCTGCGGGAGCAGAAGTTGTTTGCTAAGTTGAGCAAGTGTAGCTTTTGGCAGCGTGTTATGGGTTCTCTGGGTCACATTGTTTCTGCAGAGTGAGTTTCTGTAGATCTGGAGAAGATTCAAGCTATCAGGGATTGACCTAGACTACAGAATGTCACTGAGATCAGGAGTTCCTTGGTTTGACAGGTTACTACAGGACCAGGAGATGAAGTCTCTGGTAGGAGAGATCAGTGCGTTGAGCTTGTGTGCGGTTTCTCGAGAACCATTGGGTTAGGAGGCGGCTTATGGAGCGGATCTTCTGAACAGGGTGTGGTTGGCTCAGGAGAAGGATTTGGGGCTGGTGAATGTCTCTAAGGATATTGATTCAGAGTATCAGGTCTCAGCTAATGGTACTATCTTGGTGCGCGGTCGGATTTGTGTGCCCAAGGATGAGGATTTGAGATAGGAGATCTTGAGGGAGGCTCATGCGAGCATGCTTTCTATTCATCCAGGAGCGACTAAGATGTACCGTGATCTCAAGAGGTACTATCATTAGGTCGGGGTGAAGAAGGTTGTAGCTAGTTGGGTCGCGAGGTGCGATATGTGTCAGCTGGTGAAGGCTGAGCATCAGGTTCCAAGCGGATTACTAAAGAGTCTATCCATTCCAGAGTGGAAGTGGGATATGATCACGATGGATTTTGTAGAAGGATTGCCAGTGTCACGGACCTTTGATGCTATCTGGGTCATTGTGGACCGGTTGACTAAGTCAGCACATTTTCTGGCCATTAAGAAGACTGATGGAGCAGCGGTCTTAGCTAAGAAGTATGTGAGGGAGATAGTCAGATTGCATGGGGTACCGACGAGCATTGTGTCTGATAGGGATTCTAAGTTCACTTCGGTGTTCTGGAAGGCATTTCAGGCAGAGATGGGCACTAAGGTGCATATGAGTACAACTTATCATCCCCAGACAGATGGACAGTCTGAGAGGACGATCCAGACGCTGGAGGATTTGCTGAGGATGTGTGTGTTGGATTGGGGTGGCCACTGGGCGGATCACCTAAACCTGGTAGAGTTTGCTTACAACAACAGTTATCAGGTGAGTATTAAGATGGCTCCTTATGAGGCTTTGTATAGGAGACCATGTCGTACACCATTATGCTGGACTCAAGTGGGGGAAAAGAGCATGTTTGGTTCTAGTTTTGTTCATGAGACCTCAAAGAAGATTCAGGTTCTCAAGCTGAACATGAAAAAGGCTCAGGATAGGCGGAGAAGTTATGCNTCGGATTTGTGTGCCCAAAGATGAGGATTTGAGATAGGAGATCTTGAGGGAGGCTCATGCGAGCATGTTTTCTATTCATCCAGGAGCGACTAAGATGTACCGTGATCTCAAGAGGTACTATCATTAGGTCGGGATGAAGAAGGTTGTAGCTAGTTGGGTCGCGAGGTGCGACGTGTGTCAGCTGGTGAAGGCTGAGCATCATGTTCCAAGCGGATTACTAAAGAGTCTACCCATTCCATAGTGGAAGTGGGATATGATCACAATGGATTTTGTGGTAGGATTGCCAGTGTCACAGACTTTTGATGCTATTTGGGTCATTGTGGACTGGTTGACTAAGTCAGCATATTTTCTGTCCATTAAGAAGATTGATGGAGCAGCGGTCTTGGCTAAGAAGTATGTGAGAGAGATAATCAGATTGCATGGGGTGCTAGCGAGCTTTGTGTCTGACAGGGATTCTAAGTTCACTTCGGTGTCTGGAAGGTATTTCAGGCAGAGATGGGCACTGAGGTGCATATGAGTACAACTTATCATCCCCAGACAGATGGACAGTCTAAGAGGACGATCCAAACGCTGGAGGATTGCTGAGGATGTGTGTGTTGGATTGGGGTGGCCATTGGGCAGATCACCTGAACCTGGTAGAGTTTGCTTACAACAACAGTTATCAGGCAAGTATTAAGAGGGCTCCTTATGAGGCATTGTATGGGAGGCCGTGTTGTACACCATTATGTTGGACTCAGGTGGGGGAGAGGAGCATTTTTGGTGCAGATTTTGTTCAGGAGACCTCGGAGAAGATTCGGGTTTTGAGGCTGAACATGAAGGAGGCTCAGGATCGGCAGAAGAGCTATGCTGATAAGAGGAGAAAGGATCTTGAGTTTCAGGTTGGTGATAGAGTGTACCTCAAGATGGCCATGTTGCGGGGTCCGAACAGGTCATTGACAGAGACTAAGTTGAGTCCGAGGTACATGGGTCCGTTCAGAGTGGTTGAGCGGGTGGGACCAGTGGCATACCGGTTGGAGTTGCCTGAGGTTATGCGTGCGTTCCACAAGGTATTTCATGTGTCGATGCTGAGGAAGTGTCTTCACGAGGGTGATCAGTTGTTGGCTAAGATTCCTGAGGATCTTCAGCCTAACATGACTTTAGAGGCGAGACCAGTGAGGGTGCTCGAGAGGAGAGTCAAGGAACTTCGGAAGAAGAAGATTCCTTTGATGAGAGTCCTGTGGGACTGTGACGGAGTAGAGGAGCAGACTTGGGAGCCCGAGGCGAGGATGAAGGCAAGGTTTAAGAAGTGGTTTGAGAAGCAGACCGCGACTTGAGCTTGTCTAGCCGGGTCCGAGTTGTAGTCTGTGGCTGGAGCGGGTACGGAGTATTCCAGCCCATCTCTCTTGGTATTTGGTCGCTTAGGGGTGGTTGGTTGTGCGACTAAGTATCAATATGAGGTGGTGCTCGGGATGCAGGTTGATGGCTCTGGTTGTTGTATTTTTGCTTTTTCTGATGTAATTTCGTTGAGATTGTAACGATTATGACATTTTTGAGATTAATAAGATGAGTATTTTTTTCTTTATGTTTGATTGTTGCTGTCATGGGAAAAGAGAAATAGCTCGGGTTTCTATTTTTGGAAAGTTTCCATAAATAGAAAGTTTCCACAAAAGGAAGGTTTCCAGAATCAGAAAGTTTCTAAAAAAAGAAAGTTTTGTGGAAATGTTGAGGTAGATCTAGCCGGGAGATACTCATTGGCATCAGTATTTGTTTTGCTCAAGGCCATGCGGGCCCAACTCACGTGATACCGATAGCTCGATGGACTTTGTGGCCAGAGAGTGGGAGTGGTATGTTGCTTCGGATGACGATCCGAGAGCGCGCTTGAGGGTGACGACCCAAGAGCGGGATATGTGAGGCTCCCTGGATACCGTAGCTGTGAGCCGAGGCTCGGCAGTGAGCCGGTATGTCTCGAGGGTTGCAACCCGAGAGTGGGGGGAGTGTGTGTGAGTGACTTGCTGGATGCCAAAGCTTAAGGCGGTTGGCCTGATAGCGAGCCGGCATGATTTATTGGTTGCGACCACGGACGGGGGAAGCACTGAGTTGTGAGCAAATAGTGTTTATGATGCGAGTATATTGGCTAGTGGGAGACCTCGAGGGTCAGTAGGAGGTGTGCGGGCTGTTGCGACATTGGCACGGGAAACCTTGGCTAACGGTATTTAGTCCGGTCTGGGGACGTGCGGGCCGTGCTGACGGTGGCACGGAGGTCCTTGGCAGATGGACGGTATTGCGGGATTCGGGGACGAATCCATGTTGGTGGGGGAGAATTGTAACACCCGCGAACAAATTTTTGTAATTTTGGTGTGGGTGTCGATCGACAATCTTGGGGGCATCGATCGACACCATGTTTTTCCGGGTTGGTCAGGTTTGATTTAATTGCTGGTTGGTTCGGTTTGGTTCAATTAAATCCCTAAATCGTGTTATAAGCGTCTAAGGACGAATTAAGGGTTTCAGAGTCTCATTTGGTCGCCGTTGAGTGAAAAGAAAGAGAAAAAAGAGAGAAAAACGTTTCTGAGATTTCTGGGCTTGTTCTTGGAGATTTTGGAGAGATCTGAGGCTGTAGAAGTGATAGCTGTTGCTGGGAACGAAGGAGAATCTCCTGGAGGTGTTATTCCATCGTTTTCTCAACCCCAATCTTCTGTTCTTGAGGTGAGTGCTTGACCATGGTTGATCTAAGCATGAGATCTCCTTTGTTTTGTGTGATTCCTTGTTGTATGTGGTGTTTGCTTTCTTGGGTACATTGTATTTGTGATGTCTAGTGAATTCCGAGATGGTTAGACGAGTTTGGAGGAGGAATCGATCGATACCACTTTTGAGGAGCATCGATCGGCACCATCTTGAGTAGCATCGATCGACACTGGTTTCAGCATCGGTCGACACCAGTTCCTGTAGCATCGATCGACACTGATTTAGCATCGGTCGACACTAGTACCTGCCGAGTCTTATTTTTCTTGATTTGATGTATTGATTGTGTTTTTGTTGTTTGTTGACTTGGGAGTCTCATATGCTTGTGTGTATAACCCAGTAGATGGGAGGACGGTCTCACTAAGTATTTATGATAATACTTACGCATCTCAATTGTTGTTTGTGGTGTGCAGGTAAAGGAAAAGTGTGATCGTGGAATCAAAGGCGATGAGGAGGAGGATGTTCTAGAGGCTTGATTGATTGTGGTCTAGCTATTGTTAGGTTGCTAGTATTGAGTTGATAGAATATTGTAGGATGTTGGAACTTTGCTATTTCGTTATTGGTTATTGGATTATTATTGTTGGTATTCTTTTGGTTTAATGGAAATTGTTTTATTTGGTTATCCGCGGTTATTGATTGTTGGTAGGATGTTAGTGGGTATGGAACCACTAGTAAATTAGGGCATTAAAAAAAAAAACAGGAAGGGTTGTTTCAAGGAAGAAGAAGAACAACAATGGTGTGACTGTAGGAAAAGAAAAAAAATGGAAAAAAAGAAGGGGAAGTTCTAAGTTTGTTTTATAATCGCTATTATATTTTGAAAAAATAAGATAAATTAACATATTATTATTATTTTATTTTCGATGTACATAAAAAATTTAAAACTTATGTAGTATGAGTTCAACTAAAGAAATCAAATTTTCTTTTGATGATAATATATTTGGTGCAATCATCCCATGTATTTTCATGCCATATATTTTTGCAAATTGTAGTCATATTTCAAAATCATTGTGATAACTATTTTAATAAAATTTATTTTGTGGTCTTAGTGATGCATTATTTTTATTCATTTATAGTGATAGGTAAATATATTTAAAACATTTTAATTGAAAAAATCAAAATAATAAATATTAGGTCTGAAATGTCTCATGCATATATAACTAATTGAGTCTAACAATATATTATTAGACTAATACATTTTGCATAAAAATATAATAATAAAAACAGAAACTAATTTATTAGGTTATTATATCTTAAAGTATTCAATTGTGTATATACTATGATTTATATAAAATGTTAAAGTTACACTTAGAAAAAATAATTAACATTTTATGGCATTATAAATACATAAACATAAATACTATTTCTTTTGTTAATAAACAGTAAGACCTACAATTAAGTTTCCTCTTTTCAATCTATATAATATATATACTTCTATTATAACATAAAAAAAATTTGACGTTTTACTTTAACATTATTTAAGCTATTGTCTAACATTAGTAAGATAAGTCATTAATTTTCTGAAAAATGAATTTTTGTATGAGTTTGAGATCAACTCAGAATTTAATTTAAAAATATAAATTTTAAATTTGTAAGCAGTAATTATTAAAAACTTAATAATTCATCACATATACATGAAATCATGAGGTCAAAAAGAAATTAAAAAATCATTTAAATTTATATTTTTATACAAATACTAAACAAAATAGGAAATGACTACGATTGAATGTAACAAACAATAAACTATATTTTCTCGTAAAATATGATAAAAATTAAACTATAAATTGTATATTACCTTTATACCCTATTTAAATAAGGTAAAAGTTTTATTAAGTTAAGATATCATTTGTTAAATCGAGGAAAAAAATGATATTGTAAAATTTACAAAATTATGTGAGATTTGAGATATAGTTAAAAACAATGATATTGTGAAATTATAAAATTATATGAGATTTAAAATATGAGAGTTATAGTGAGATATATGTCTTTCTTTTAATAGATAATACAGAAATCAATGTACCAAAGTAACTATTTGAGAAATACAAAAGTGAAATAAGTGCATATCAATAAATTTTTAACAGGTTCTTTTTTTTTCAAAAAAAAAGGTTCTATTATATTAAATTAAGTTTGTTGAGAATACTACTATGATTTTATTATGACAAACTAATTTTTTTAAAGTAGTGTGCTTTAAATGTGAGATACAATGTAGTTTATAGGAAAATCTGATGGGTAACAATGTATTATTTCAATGTGTAACGTATTCCTATGTAATTTTCCAAATCATAAAATTAAAACTCATTTAATTAAAAGTGAATGTAGTTATATTGGTGGATCCATAGTTTGATTCAAAAGTATAATATATTACACATTGATCATTTAAAAGGAATATGAACATCTAGTGCTCATATAAAACTTTTAAATAAAATTAATATTTTTAAAATTCTTTATCAGTAAACTTGAATTATTTTGTTAAAATATGTGAATTTTAATTAAACTTATGAAAATTATAAACGAAATATGAATAAATTAGTAAGATGTTAGAAATAAAATAAAAAATTGAAAAAAATGTTAAATATATATAATACTTTCTAAAATAAAATATAGATCAAACTCTTACAATATTTTTTATTTGATATGTAACCCATATAACAACATTTAGAAAAAAAATTTAAAAAATTGAGATTTGAGATATGGTGGGAGAGGAGAAAAGAATACTTATATGATGATAACCCAAATTAGATAAAGGAGATGAATCCTTTTTTAAAAATAACAGTGTTAAATTATTACAATGATATTTCATATGGTTTTGTAACTCATACAGCAGCAACAACAACAACAACAACAAAATAAAATAAAAAATACAAAAAAAAGATTTGAGGAATAGTGAAGATATTAGAGAATGTGAGAACGGAAGAGTGATAAAATACCAATATGAGAGAATGATTATTTATATGATAAGAATTGATGGCAATTACATCACATTTAGGTAGTGAATGGTGAGCATCAAAAGGCGGTTTTTAACTTATTTTTGTAAAAAACGCACTATGGTCACCATTTTTTAAAACATATAAGCGTTTTTCCAAAAAAAAAAAAAAAAAAGTTTTGCGGTTTTGTTCAGCAAAATATATGGTGGACCACTTTAACAAAAATCCATAGTGTTTACCCAGTGGTTTTTGAAACCACAAAAAATAATCTAGTTTTTTACTTTCTTTTTAATATTTAAATAATATATAATTTATACAAATATAGAAAAGCAAAAATAAAAGAAAAACACATATATTTTTTTTACTCTCCTCTCTAGTTTCTATACTTCTCACTCTCTCCCTAACATGTAACATTTTTTAAACACTATTATATAACATTTGGTTTGTATATGTATAAAGATATTTATTTATTAATATAAAAAATCAAAATATAGAATTATACTAGTTAATAATACTTAATATAAAATCCGTACCGCAAATTATATTTCACCAATCAAACAATATTTTGTACCACTTATTTTGGAATAACCGCACTTGTCCTGCAAATACATTTGTCCCGCACGTACCGCAGTTGAACCGTATCGCACTAGCAAAATTTTTGTTCCGCACTACTAAATCCGCGGTTACCATTCAGACCCTTAGAATTATGGGAGTTACATTTATAATTTATTTTGTTTGAATAAAATTCAACTAAAATTCATCTCACATGGCATATTATTCTATATTTATTATTATTTCATACTTAAACTTATAAATAATAAGGTTAATTATGTTAATATATTTAATATCCAACAATAACATATATGTATATATATATATATATATATATATATATATATATATATTGCCAACAATAACATATATTACATACAAAATAAAAAATACAAGAAAAAAAATTAAATACATATATAAGTAAATATAGAACAGAAATAATTAATTTAAACAATTTTTTTGGCGAAAACATTACTTACTATGATATGGAGGGAATATAAGAACCTCTTGCATTATTCTATATCTAAAATTATAAATTTAGCAGAAGAAGAATATATATTCAATATATGGACATTCATATCTTAAAACAAATCTCAGTATAGAGTTTGGAGATAGGAAATCTGTAAATAATAGAGAAATATGAAAGCAAAAGTAACAAAATAGTTATTCACAAAAAAAAAAAAAAACAAAAAACAAAAAAACAAATCATCTTCACCAGAAAAAGGCTAGAGTATACTGCATATATTTTATGTGGGTTAGGATAGGTAGAAGCAACTATTTATAATAAAAAAGATTTCTGTGGGTTATGAGTTTTTAAAAAAAAATTCATATGTTATCGTAGTAATTGCACAATATGTAACTGTCAATTGAAAATTGACACAATCAATTAGAAAAATCATAATGGTAGTAAGTAGATGATTAACTTCAAAATGAATTATATGGGCATTTAATAGTAGCAAGTAATATTGTAATTATGATATATATGCATAATATGTAACTGTCAATTGAAAGTTGACACAATAAATTAGAATAACTAGATTTTAACCCGCGGTACACCGCGGGATTATGTATTTTTGTATATTTTATATAACTTATTAAAAAACATTATGTTGGATTAAATATATGTTTTAATTTTTTTTAAATATTGAGATATTTGTAATTTTATTTTCTTTATCTATTTAAAAATTATTATTTTCATTCAAAATTTAATTAATCAAAATTTTTATTTTGGAATTTAATCAATCAAAATTAGTTGTTGTAAAAGTAAACATCTGTTAATATGTATAATACTTTGTAATTAGTATAAAATGATTTAAATCTATTCACCAATTTGAAATTAGTTAGTTTTGTCTATAGTATGATGGAGCGGATTAGTGTTGGTTTTTAACTCCTTTCATATAAAATTAAGTTTTAAAATATTTTGTTTGTGTTTTTAGACCAACCCGCAAAAATATATAAGTGTACTAATATTAAACTAATTCCCATCACATTCTTATGGTTATTTTTAGTCTAGGTTTGGACCCGTGGATAAAAAAATAGTTAGTTTTGTATCTGAGTATGATGTAACGGATTAGTGTTGGTTTTTAACTCCTTTCATATAAAATTAAGTTTTAAAATATTTTGTTTGTGGTTTTAAACCAACCCAAAAAAATATATAAGTGTACTAATATTAACCTAATTCCCATCACATTCTTATGGTTATTTTTAGTTTAGGTTTGGCCCGTGAATAAATAAAATTTTCCATAAATTATTGTTGCTTTTTTAGTATTGTGCATATGTTAAATTGCTAAAATCTGTATTTACACAGATTTAGTTTTATTATCACAATACTAAAAAAGCAAAAATAATTTATGGATATTACTCATATGAATTATTGATATTACTCATATGACTAAATTTGATGTATTTACTATTTAAATTGTGCAACAGGATATATATATTTGTATTTGACATCATAACTCTATAAATGACACATCTTTTTTAGTCAAAAAACATATATCATTTTGTGGAGGTTGAAACAAAAAAAAATATATATATATAGTACAGTAAAATCATATATTATTAGTTTATTTTTATACTTTTTTCTACCCATTTTGACATTAATTGATCTATCCATTTTAACATAGAAAACATTAAAAAAATTATTTATAATGGAAAACATGTATAATGCCAAACTAATTATGGAAAATCGAAATTAAATAAGGTAAGATACTTTAGTTTTTGTTTTCATTAAAACATTTTAAAACTTGTAATTAAAAAGGAAAATAGAAATTGATGTTGTTCATATATTTAGGGAAATATATATTTTCATACTTGATTTTCCTAGTGTCATTTTTATTTTATTTTTTTGTATTAAATGTTTTAATTACAGTGGCATTGTCTGTAAATAAGTCTGAATTTTAAGCCTTCTTCTAAAAAATGCTGTGAAAATAATAATATAGATCATAATGGTGGTAAGTGGGTGATTAACTTCAAAATGAATTATATGGGCATTTAATAGTAGCAAGTAATATTGTAATTATGGATTTGCAATTATGATATATAAAGAAAAATAAAATAAAAATATGACAAATAAAAAAAATATTAAATGAAAATCAGCCAATAAAAAAAGAGTAAAACCTTACTTTTATATATATGATTTAGTCGTTTAAGTTCTAAGTAGAGACAATGTGATGTCTGATGTGGCACAAGAATTATTATTATTGGTCTATGTGAGTTATATTAATCCAAATATTTTGATTGATTATTGATTTTAATTGATGTGTCTGACACTAGCTTGAATGAAGAAACTGACACTGACTTGTTAGTACCTAGAGAAAAACAAAGAAGTTTTATTATATTGATAACTAGATTAGGTACCCGCGCGTTGCGCGAGATTTTGATTTAAAACTATTTTCAAAATGAATTTTAAATATAAATATGATCATTTAAATATTTAAAAGATTTTACTTTCAATATGTACATTATTTTCTAAAAGTTTAGTAGAAAAAAAATTAAACATTTTTCACTATTTCTCTTGTTATCTTCTACTTTCTTTTCATGTTCTGTTGGATCACATGTAATATATTCGATTATGAATTGATTCTCAAGACATATCATATCTATTTCATCTTTACTATTCCCTTTGTTTAATAATATAGGATGTGTTAAAAAATAATTTTTATTTCATAATATAGGATGTTTTTAAGTTTTTATGCAACTTTTAATTTAATATAATATTTTATATTATTATATTATGTAGTCTTGTTTATGATTTGTTGAACTTTTTAAAATTGTACACTTCTTAATATGCGTATTTTTAGTTAAAACATCCTATATTTACAAATTGAAGAAGTATCTTTAAATACTCATTTTTATAAGTTGCATGTTCTTCTTCGTTATAATGACATCAAAATATCTAGGGGAGATGTTTGTCATGAGGTTTCTTTAATTGCGTTTTGGTGCATGTAAAATTGCTTTATAGAGAACAAATCTTGCCTTAAGCCTCTAGAAAGGCTGGCAGGGCACTGGTCGTACATTGTGTAATTTAAGTTCTAGAAATTCTGTCATCTTTCGGAAAAACGGGTTTTTCATACCCCGACAATAGTCCTGTGTTGAATTCATACATTTGACTAATAATCTGGCCTAAACATACCTTATGTTTCTATATATTTGAATTCCACACCCCAACTTCGAAACTAATACACCAAGTATAATTTATGTGCCAAAAAATACAAAAACGTGTTTCACGACTAACTCTGTTAAGCTTCCGTTTAAGCGTTCTGACGTGGATTCCACATGTGCAGAGCGATCCAGACGACGTCGTTTTGACAAAACGGAGAATGAAAAATTTTGGCCAAAACGACGTCGTTTTTTATTTGTCTCAAAAAATCTCTCTTCATCTCTCCCGAAACTCTCTCTACGGCGGAAGAACCCTAGAATTTGGGGGTTTTCAATTTCGACCCAATCTGAAGGAGATTATCGTCTTCTGAAGCCGACAGCAATGATTCCCGGGGATGAAGGTGGTTCGGAAGTCGCACCTAGAGTTCCAAACCGGTAATTTTCGAAAAATCTTTTTCATCCTCCTCATTGTTGGTCGATTGATTATCGTGTGTGTGTGTTAGAGAAAATCTCGATTGGATAGTTTGTTGAATTCTATTGTGTAATTGCATCAAAAATGTGTTATAATAGTGGGTGTTTGTATAAGTCGTGTATGATTTGTGTGTGTGTGTTAGAGAAAATCTCGGTTTTGAACAATATTTGGTTTTGTTTTTTGTAGACCTGAAGATCCAGTATTCATAATCTACTATAATGGAAAGTTTGAAGTTGCCAATGGTGTTGTGATTGCATATGTTGGAGGCGAGACTCATAGTCTTGAATGCAAGGCGGAGACAATATTTACAAACATGGTGGAGTCGATTGGGTTGTCTATGATTGGGCAAAGGATATGGTTTAAATACCCATACGAGTTGTTCACAGAGTTGAAGTTGTTGTATGATGGATCCGATAGTTTCCAGAGAATGTGTTCAGCTGCGATGTGGACAAGAACAATAGAACTCTATATAGAGAAGGATGAGATTTCTAATGATGGAGCTGGTGAAGAAGAACACAATGGTGATGGAGCTGGTGAAGATCTAGGCAATGATAGAGCTGGTCAAGAAGGAGTCAATGATGGTGGAGATGGTGAAGGCAACGATAGAGCTTGGTCTGCTAGAGGTGGTGATGAGGAGGATTGTTTCGGTAGAGGAGATGATGATGAGGAAGATGAGGCTTGTGATTCTGAGGCCACTCCTCAGAATTCAGATGATGAGGATGGTGGATCCGAAAAACACCTTAGGTACAAAAAAGGCAGTGGAGAGATAAGATTGGGGCAGGTATTTGACAGCATACCTTTGTTCAAGGAAGCTGTTGTTGAGTATGCGCTTAAGGAAGGAACTAATGTGAAGTATTCAAGATGGGGATCTGAGAAATCGGAAGTCATATGCTCTCTTGGTGGTGGTTGCAAATTCAGACTCTACTGTTCTTTTCAAAAAGAACTGAACACATTCCAAGTCATGTACTGCAATGACTTCCATTCATGTGTCCCAAACAAGTATAGCAAGGTAGTGAAGGATGGGGTCATTGCTAAGTTAGTATTGGATGACATTAGGAATGATCCTACTTTCAAGCCGAAGGCAATACAAGCAATAATGGAGGACCGTTATAACTTGGTGGTCACTCCAGATCAATGTAGAAAAGCCAAGACAAAAGCATTGGCAATGATTCAAGCTGAACATGATGAGCAATTTGCTAGGCTAAAGGACTACCGTCTAGAGCTACTTGAGTAAGTTTTTTTTTTTTGATTTGCATTTACTTTTTCGAAACCAATTCTCATCTCTAACTTACTCTAACTTTGCTTATTTTTTTGTCAGTTCTAATCCAGGCTCGACTGTTGAAGTGGGAACAATTAGAACTGATGAAGGTATTGAGAAGTTTGATAGATTCTACGTCTGTTTGGCAGCACTCCGGAAGACATTTGTTGCTCAATGTCGACCCATATTTGGGATAGATGGTTGTTTTTTGAAGAATGATGTCAAAGGGCAACTCTTGGCAGCTATCGGACGAGATGCCAACAACTAGTTCTTCCCTGTTGCATGGGCTATTGTGCCAATAGAGAATACAGATAGTTGGATATGGTTTATCAAGCTTCTTAAAACAGACTTGCAACTTGGAGATGGTGAAGGATTTAGTCTCATCTCAGACAGGCAAAAGATGAGTTGGAGACACTTACTCTCGTAATCTACATTATACTTAAAATATGAGTTTGAGACACTTACTCCTTTTATGATAGGGCCTGCTTATTGCTGTGGAACAAGAGTTGCCCAAAGTNGTGAGTTGGAGACACTTACTCTCGTAATCTACATTATACTTAAAATATGAGTTTGAGACACTTACTCTTTTTATGATAGGGCCTGCTTATTGCTGTGGAACAAGAGTTGCCCAAAGTCGAACATCGTATGTGTGCACGCCACATATATGGGAACCTTAGGAGAGCGTATCCGGGCAAAGAGCTGCCTAAACACCTATTTTGGGCTGTTGCTAAAAGTTTCAATACCGCAGACTACAACAGAGCCATTGAAGAACTGAAGAAGTTTGATCAAGGGGTTTATGATGCTGTGATGTCGAAGAATCCAGAGAACTGTAGCCGTGCTTTCTTCGGTTGCACATCAGTGTGTGAAGATGTCTCGAATAACTTCTCAG
>NC_025696.1:10253416-10262499 GCF_000633955.1 Camelina sativa
CGTTTTGGCCAAAATTTTTCATTCTCCGTTTTGCCAAAACGACGTCGTCTGGATCGCTGTGCACATGTGGAATCCACGTCAGAACGCTTAAACGGAAGCTTAACAGAGTTAGTCGTGAAACACGTTTTTGTATTTTTTGGCACATAAATTATACTTGGTGTATTAGTTTCGAAGTTGGGGTGTGGAATTCAAATATATAGAAACATAAGGTATGTTTAGACCAGATTATTAGTCAAATGTATGAATTCAACACAGGACTATTGTCGGGGTATGAAAAAGCCGTTTTTCCGTCATCTTTCACTTCCTTTTAAGTTTTAGAAACGAGATATTTTTTTTGTAGAATTATCTAGATAATTACAATACTATAATTTTTTTATATATTTTGTAGTTTGGAGGGTATAGATATCATATTCCTCTTTCGTTTGTTGTGAAGTTGTCTCTAAGTTAAAATAAAAGTAATAAATTAGATTTATAAAATTTATATACTTAAAACACTTTATTCATTACCTTTAAAATTAAGAGATTTCAACAATCGTTTAAACGTGTTAAAGTATAAATATCATTTTTAACGTGGATACAAATCAGTTATCGATGAGTCGTCAATAGAAGCTAGTACAGACTTGCTCGTTGTAGATTGATCGGAATCAAGCTGGTTTCTACTTCGAATAAAAAACCCTGGTTTTCGAGGCACTGGTAAAACAGTGGTATCCGTGAGCATCAAGAAAATGGTTGATAAGGTTGGACGCTCTACAGGATCTTCTTGAACACATAAAAGACCGATATGGATGCATCGAAAAACTTCACTCGTTTGGTTATTATTGCAGATGATTGGATCGACGAGATCTAACGTTGTTCCATTATTCCAAAGATTCCAAGCCTAGAAAATCAATCAATCAGTTCTTGCATTCATTTCATATTGCAACAGCATAAAATATAAAACTTGATTGCCTTTAAACTTACATATGTGACCAAGTCACGTGCGTTGTCTGTCTCGTTAAAACTATTATTCTTCCTACCACTTATAATCTCAAGAATTAACACACCGAAGCTATAGACATCAGATTTCATGGAGAACTGGCCATGCTTCACATATTCGGGAGACATATAACCGCTAAAATCCAAAAAAAAAGAGTTTGAAATATTGGCAAATGTTCAACAAACTTTTACTTACGAGAAGTTAATCGGAAGACTTACAGGGTACCAGCTAGTCTCCTTGTTTTCTCGTGGGTTTGGTCCATTCCAAAGATCCGTGCCATTCCAAAATCAGCAATTTTTGGATTCATATCACCATCTAGGAGAATATTACTCGCTTTGAGGTCACGGTGTATTACCGTGAGCCGTGAATCTTGATGAAGATAAAGAATTCCTCTTGCAATCCCACTAATGATCTTGTATCGTAGAGTCCAGTCTAGTTGACCTTTCTTTGTAGGGTCTGTGAAAATCCATAAATTACAGTTAGCTCTAACTATTTGCAGCCTCAATTTTCAAGAATGACAGAATGAATCATTAAAACAAAGTATGAACTGTACTGACCAAAGATGATGTAATCAAGGCTTTTGTTGGGCACATACTCGTAGACCAAGATTCTTTCTCCACCTTGTAGACAAAATCCTTGAAGCTTTACCAAGTTTCGGTGCTGAAGCTTTGCCACAACAACAACCTCGTTCTTGAACTCTGTTTCACCTTGTCTTGAAGTTTTCGACAGTCTCTTTACCGCAACTTCAGTCCCATTCGAAAGTGTACCCTGCCCATTTTTATCAGCATCATCTCGTTATCCAAATGTGCTGGCAAAAAAAAAAAAAAAAAATTGTAAAAAGCTCAGGCGCGTTTGGGGAGTAGAAGCATACCTTGTAAACCTCACCAAATCCACCTTGGCCAATCTTATTTCTCTCTGAAAATCCATTTGTTGCAGTTTGGATTGTTCTATAATCGAGCTGCAGTGAGTCTGCTGTTGTTATATCAATTCCTTGTGCACAAAAAAAGTCTTAAGAATCAGAAAAAAAGAAAGGCTATTGAATGATATAAATTAAACTCAAGCAGGATTGTTAAGTCACTTGAATCTTTACCATCAAATGCAGGTGACGTGCCATTAATATTCTTTACCCTCTTTCTAAGGAAACAAAAAAAAAGCTATAAAAAGCAGAACAACCACTGTAATAGGCACAACAATAGCTACCACTAACACAGTTGAATTTCCACCTTCCCCTGCATTTCAAAGATGCATTTGCTTTAGGTCAAAAAATGAATAAAAATCAATCACTGAAAACTTCCTTCAATGGTAATCACTAATTTGCATAAATGAGGACAAGAAAAAACAGAGTAAGAAGAAATAGTTCACCAGTTCGCATAGGAGATGGCAGGGGAGGATTCGACGCCGGTGGCAGAAGTGGTGGTGATATTCTAATGGCGGTTTCGTTGTAGAACATGTTAAGCTCATACCTTGAACTACAGCTCGGAAAATGATATCTTCCCCCAATTCTTGAAAGAGGCATTCTATTAATGGATTCTTGCAAGCAACGCAAACATTCTCTTCTCGTCAGATCAGGAGTGCACTGAACCAGGCTGTGCAACGTCTGAAGTGAAGTCCAATTGGCTTTTCTCGTATAGAACTTTTTAGAACTGTTGGCTGCTTCTGCGGCAGCTTCGTGTAGGGTATAGGAAACCAAACGTTTGAACCGTTCTACTATATTAGATGAAATATTATTGGAGTTCATATAGAGCACTCCTTGATTGAGTGTAAGGGTCGATAGAATATTCCGGGGAGAGTATCTCAGAATACACTCCTCGTAATAGAACACGACTTCTTTCTCATTCGGACACCGAAATAAGGTTTGGTTAGCGGTGAAGGCGACACAGCTACGGCAAACTTCCGGCGACACATCTCCCCGGCAGAGGAAAAGTCCTGTTACCCTGTCGGGGTCTTGTCCCACCGTGGCATTTTGGAATCCGGTTGAGTATGAAGCGTTGGGAGAAGACAGAGAAGACAAAAGGGTTCTGAGATTGGTGAAGTAAGTGCTGTTTCTTGTGAACGTTGTCGTGTTTGAACAGACACGGGCTGTGTAATAAGGAATTTTAGCAAAAGCTCTGAAGCTACTGAGGTGGAAGACAAGGAAAAGGAAGATGAAAGACATCCAAGAAGACATATTTTTATGTAAGATGATGAAGCTCCTATTTTGTGAAATGAATTTTACTTTCATCAACCTTAAATAGAGGATCGCCGTGAGAAGTAAGTCAATTACGGTCAAAGTAAACACCCATTATTATGTCTGTCTAAGTATTGTTTTCCCACTATAGTTGAAAAAAATACTAATAGAATAAAAAATATTATAGCTAACATATGCTACATTAAAAAAAAAAACTGTATCAAACAAAAAGTTATTACATCTTTTAATTTTACGATATTATCATATGAATGAATCGTGCGGCACTCTGAAGAAGACGTTGTAGAGAGATCATAGGCAAACAAAAAATATTTAAAAAGTAAAAGAATTTCTTTTTGTAATGGGACTTGATGGAAGACGAAGTAAACACACCGAAAATTCGTCGCCTGATTAGAAAAAGCATAGAAAAGACAAAACACAAAGACTCATTAACTGCTTACAGTTCTTGTCTATTAGGTTTTTTTTCTACTGGGAGAAAGTTTCTTCAATGAAAACAGTGTCTACCGGGCACCATGGACCTTTGACCGGCTTAATGGTTACAATGGACCTTTGACCGGCTAATGGGATTGTTGTTGGTTTAATTATTAAACCGAGTCTTACTAATTTAATTGGGAAAATACCAGTCAAGAGAAACGCATAGAACCGAGTCCAATTTAAATACAATTAATCCATAATTCTAAAATGGTTAAGCACACCAAAGTCAATCTAAACACATTAAACCGATGTCAATTTAACCATAACTGAGGCAGCCCGAGATTATGTTGCTGAAACGGATTCCCACTTTTGCTAGTGCTAACCGATAAATCAACCCGAACTCCTATGGTGAAGCATGTATTTCTCAGATTAACATAGTTTTTTTTTTTTTTTTGATAACTCAGATTAACATAGTTTAAGGTTAAGCATATATATATATTACATAATTCACGATTTGAGTGTTTAATTAACATTTACTTTTTAAGCCTTTTTCAAAAAAAAAAATTAACATTTACTTTTTCTTTTTCTTTTTTTTTTCTTTGGTAAACTGATTGTATTTTTTTTACTTATATGTATTTATATGTAGATATATATATATATAATTAAGAATGAGTATATAATTAAGAATGAGTATATAAAATAAAAAATAGAAAATAAATGTGTGTTGTTTGATGATGATTTGGTTGCGTGAAATGCAAGATATCATATGATAATTAAAAGTTTGACTATGAGAAAATAGTGTGCCAAAGAGTACGTAGATTCGGATGAGCCGTAGAGAGTTCTTCACGAAGGAAGCCTTCCATGATGTCAGTCATCAAGATATGTCTGGTTGAGCATGGTATTGTACGTACTGATTATAGTTGTGTGATGACCTAGGGAATTGGAAGCGGAATGCTTGATAGATCAAGATAACTGACGAACCCGGTTGAGTTAATATAAATTGAGTGATTGACATGATAGATCTAGTAAATGTATGGTTAAATGCTAAAGGCACGAGGTATCCAATAAATCAATAGTGATTGAAGAAGTGCTTAGGCACAAGATATCATGTATGCATGAGGGCTGGTGTGTGACGGCACATGCTATCTGGTATGCGTATGGCGATGATGTATGAGACGTAGTCCCATTTGTTTGATGTGTATATGCCTGTGTGTTGTAATATTTAGGACACAATGATTGCATATTTGTTTTAATTTCATTCTATTGATTTTGTAATATTATTGATTTTTAAAAAAAAAAAAAAAAAAAGCTAATGGAATTGTGATACAATTTTTAACAATTTTTAGGGCAATTCCTATTTGGTACTTCCCTATAAATAGTATATGATGGATTCTTAAAATGTAAGTGGTAGTGATATTTATCCAATTTTACAAAGATGGGTCGAACCCTGAATGCACAAGATTTTGTCAAGGGCAATTTGCCACTTGACTACCAAGTGATTATAATAATTATAGCTAAAAACAAACAAAACTTAAACCAAATTACAAATGGTTTTAACAAACCAAATCAAAACCAAACAATAAACAGGGTTGAGAACCTCTGGAAGTATGTAATATATATATGCTTACAAGTAATACAATGACACCATATTCATCGAGGATATAAATCACTGATTGATGTATCGTCATCGGACCCTGGAACAGACCTGGTCGATGTAGTTTGATCTGAATCAAGTGGGTCCTTTCTAGGTCTACTTTGAATGAAAAATCCTGGTTGTCGAGGCACTGATAAAGTCATAGTATTACTCGTGAGCATCACAAAAATGGTTGACAAGGTAGGACGCTCAATAGGATCTTCTTGAACACATAAAAGACCTATATGGATGCATCGAACCACTTCACTCGTCTGGCATTTATCTAGAATAATTGGATCCACAAGGTCAAACGCTGTTCCATTACTCCAAAGCCTCCAAGTCTAGAATATCAATCAGTGAGTTCTAGGTAATATTCCTTAACTATTGCAGGAGAAGTAAATAGTGATTCCCTTTAAAACTAAAACTTACATGTGTGACCAAGTCTTGTGCGCCGTTTGTCTTGACGAAGCTGCTATTCTTCCTACCGCTTATAATCTCAAGAACTAACACTCCGAAGCTATAGACATCAGATTTCATTGACAGCTGGCCACACATCGCATATTCAGGAGACATGTAACCACTGAAATCCACTACAAAACTTTAGTATGTTGGCAAAATAGTGTTCGAGAAACGTCTATTGATGCAGAGTTAAGCATAAGACTCACTAGGTCCCAACTATTTTGCTTGTGTTCTCATGGCTTTGGTCCAATCCAAAGATCTTAGCCATTCCAAAATCAGCAATTTTCGGATTCATATCTGCATCCAAGAGAATGTTACTCGCTTTAAGATCACGGTGTATGACCGTGAGCCGTGAATCTTGATGAAGATATAGAATCCCCCGAGCAGTCCCTCCTATGATATTGTATCGTTGAGTCCAGTCCAGCTGACGTTTTTTCGTTGGGTCTGTGCAAATCCATAACTTACAATTAGCTCTAACTATTTGTAATATCAATTTTCAAGAAAGACCAACGAATCATTTAAAAAAATTATGAAATGTACTGACCAAAGATGATGTAATCAAGGCTTTGGTTGGGCACATACTCGTAGACCAATATTCTTTCTTCATTTTGTAGACAAAATCCTTGAAGCCTTACCAGGTTTCGGTGCTGAAGTTTTGCCACGACAACGACCTCGTTCTTGAACTCTGCTTCACCTTGTCCTGAAGTTTTCGACAGTCTCTTCACCGCAACTTCAGTCCCATTTGAAAATGTACCCTGCAAGTTTTTACCAGCATCATCTTGTTATATCCAAATGTGCTAGCAAGAAATTTCAATAAAAGTGCACAACCTCAGGCGCAGTTTAGGAAAAAAAAGTATACCTTATAAACCTCACCAAATCCACCTCGGCCAATCTTATTTCTCTCTGAAAATCCATTTGTTGCAATTTGGATCGTTCTATAATCGAGCTGCAGTGAGTCCGCGGTTGTTATATCGTCTCCTGTTGCACAAAAAAAGTATAACTTATCAGAAAAAAGAGTCTGATCGATGACATCAGTCAATCCTTATAAAGATTGTAAAATCATTTGAATCTTTACCATCAAATACAGATGCTGTTTCATAACTCTTCTTTGCCCTTTTTGCAAGGAAACAGTAACCCGCTATAAAAAGCAGAACAACCACAACAATAGACACAACGGTGGCTACCGTTAAGACAGTTGCGTTCCCACCTTTCCCTACGTCTGAAAAATCAATCATATGAAAATAGAACCTTCCCCTTTTGGTATTTACAAGAAAGAAAGAAAAAAAAAAGAATAAGAAGACATAGTTCACCAGTTCGCAGAGGAGATGACACGGGAGGAGTAGAAGCAGGTGGCAGCGGTGGTGGTTGTAGTATTTCAATGGCAGTTTTGTTGTAGAACGCATAAAGCTCGTACCTTGAATTACAGCTCGGGAAAACAAGTCGTCCCCCTATTGGTTATATTGGTTATGTAAATAATTTGGTTTAGTTGACTCGGTTTAGCTACTTTACTTTACTTGTATATATCACATGGATTGTACAGTTTACAGAATTAATTGAATGAGAAAATCTTTTCAACAAACTTTTTCGTCCTCATCCTCTCTCGTTTCCAACATGGTATCAGAGCCATCAAAGCTCATATCCTATCTAGTTTGTTGAATCTTTTCCTTCGTTGAGCTTATTTTTCTTTGATTTTGCGCTTTCCTCGTGTTCCGATGGTGACCGTTGCTCGAGCAAATCGAAAAATGGCTAAAACGAAGTCTCAATCAAGTTCCGCTGTTCGAAGATCTCAGAGATTGAACTCCGATGTTGACGATCCTACTCCGATCTCTCTTCCAGTAGCCGATTCTCAGGTTTCCGGGTTTTCGCGAGCTATCACATCACCAATCTTTGCTGATCCATCTCACTCTCCGTTCTTCCTCCACAGCGCCGATCATCCAGGTTTGAGCATCATTTCTCTTCGTTTAGACGAAACAAACTATGATGACTGGAGTTATGCGATGCATATCTCTCTTGACGCTAAGAACAAAATCAAGTTTATCGATGGTAGCTTACCTAGGCCTTTAACCATGGATCCTAACTTTGATCTATGGTCACGATGTAATAGCATGGTCAAATCGTGGTTGTTGAATGCTGTTTCACCTCAGATTTATCGTAGTATCTTGCGGATCAATGATGCTACTGATATATGGCGAGATCTCTATGGTCGATATTATTTGACTAACCTTCCTCGCACGTATAATCTAACTCAAGCGATTCAGGATCTTCGTCAAGGTTCCATGTCTTTGTCTGAGTATTACAGTCGCCTGAAAACTCTTTGGGATCAGTTGGATGGTTCAGAGGAGCCAGATGATCCTTGTGTTTGTGGGAAAGGTGCTCGTCTGCAGTTGAAAGCAAAGAGAACTAAAACTGTGAAGTTCTTGGCAGGTCTGAATGATTCCTACGCTATTGTTCGTAGACAGATCATTGCTAAGAAGGCGTTACCTTCTTTGGTTGAGGTATACAAGATTTTGGATCAGGATGACAGTCAGAAATGATTCTCGCCGGTAGTTCCTCCTTCGGCCTTCCAAGTCTCTCAGACTGTTTCTCATTCTGCTTTCCAGACTTCTCAAACTGATGCTCCAACCGCTCCTGCAGTAATGTATGTGCAAAATGGTCCTAACAAAAGTAGACCAATATGCTCTTTCTGCAACAGAGTTGGTCATATTGCTGAAATGTGCTACAAGAAGCATGGATTTCCACCAGGTTTCACTCCGAAAAGCAAGCCTGGTGAGAAAGCTCAGAAACAACCTGTTCTCGCGGCACTGGTTTCTTTATCTACACCAGAAAAATCCTCAAACAATGTTGAAGGTCTAATTGGAAAGCTCTCTCCAGATCAGTTGCAGAGTCTCATAGCTCTTTTCAGCTCTCAGTTGCCATCTTCTTCATCAGTTCCAGCTAAAGTCGAAGCAAGTACACCTCAGACCCCATTTGATCATCCGGGTATCTCTCCCAACACTTATGCTTTTATTGGTATACTTGCTGCTTCAAAACACACACTGTCTACTGATACATGGGTGATTGACTCTGGTGCAACTCACCATGTGTCCCATGACAGAAATAGTTTTGTTACTCTGGACACTTCTGTGGATAGTTATGTGAATCTGCCTACTGGTCCTCGAGTGAAAATCAGTGGAGTGGGGATGGTTCGTTTGAATAAGGACATATTGCTTTAGGATGTTCTGTTTATCCCTGAGTTTCGTTTGAGCCTTATCAGTATCAGTTCTTTGACTGATGACATTGGCTCCAAAGTGACCTTTGATACTTCTTGTTGCGAAATACAGGATCCTATCAAGGGGGTGACGATTGGTAAAGGCAGACGGATTGGAAAGCTCTATGTTCTAGATACTTCTCCATCTATTTCGATCAATGCAGTGGTG
>NC_025696.1:10263922-10265698 GCF_000633955.1 Camelina sativa
CTCGGAGAATAATATTTGTAATGCGACTTTTGAGTTGTTACATATAGATATTTGGGGACCTTTTTCAGTGGAGACAGTTGAAGGATATAAGTATTTCTTGACCATAGTTGATGATCACTCAAGAGCTACTTGGATTTACTTAATCAAGAACAAAAGTGATGTTCTCTCAGTATTTCCAGCTTTCATCAAAAGGGTTGAAACTCAATACAACACCAAAGTCAAATCGGTTCGCTCAGATAATGCTAAAGAACTGCAGTTTAATGAATTCTATCAGTCTCAAGGCATCATATCTTATCACTCGTGTCCTGAGACACCTGAGAAAAATTCGGTTGTCGAACATAAGCACCAACACATCCTCAATGTTGTGCGTGCTCTACGTTTTCAGTCTCAAGTTCCTCTCTCCTATTGGGGTGACTGTATCCTCACAGCTGTCTTTCTGATCAACCGGACTCCTTCTCCGTTGCTCTCAAATAAGACACCGTATGAACTTCTCACCAACAAACCACCGGACTACACTCGCATTCGAACTTTTGGTTGTCTCTGTTATGCATCTACCTCTCCCAAGCAACGACATAAGTTTCAACCACGTTCGAGAGCTTGCATATTCTTGGGTTATCCGGCAGGTTTTAAAGGATACAAGGTCATGGATCTGGAGAGTAATGTTATATATATATATCACGACATCTTGAGTTTCATGAACACATCTTTCCATTGGCCGATCCTCCGGAGCATCTTCCTACTCATAACAACACCACACCAATGGATTCTTTGTCTCCAAGTAAATGATACAAATCTTCTTCCTTCTTTGACCTCATCACAAATTTCTCCATTAACACAGAATCTTCCATCAAAAATCTCTCCATCAACACAAATTTCTACTCAAAGAGCTCGTAAACCTCCTGCTCACTTAAATGACTATCATTGTTATTCTCTTAATGATGATGTTGTTCACCCTATTTCTTCTTTTCTTTCTTATTCAAAACTCTCACCTTCATATATGTTATACATCAATAACATTACTAAGATTCCAATCCCTCAGTCTTATGATGAGGCAAGGAAATCCAAAGAATGGTGTGATGCAGTTGATAAGGAGATAGGAGCGATGGAAAGAAAAAATACTTGGGATGTTACCACTCTACCTCCTGGTAAGAAAGTTGTTGGATGTAAGTGGGTCTTCACCTTGAAGTTCTATGCAGATGGAACACTTGAACGCTACAAGGCACGTTTAGTTGCCAAAGGATATACTCAAAAAGAAGGTCTGGACTATAATAAGACATTCTCTCCGGTTGCGAAGATGGTCACTGTGAAGATGTTACTTAAGATCTCTGCTTCAAGAACGTGGTTTCTCCACCAACTTGACATATCAAACGCTTTCTTGAATGGTGATTTGGAGGAGGATATTTATATGAAGTTACCAGAGGGCTATGCAGAGCTTAAGGGGGACATTTTGCCCAAGAATGCAGTTTGTCGTTTGAAGAAATCGATTTATGGCCTGAAACAAGCATCCAGGCAATGGTTTATCAAATTTTCTGACTCGCTCCTGCATTTGGGATTCACAAAATGTCACGGTGATCATACTTTGTTCACTCGAAGTCATGGAAAGGAATTCATTGTTGTGTTGGTCTACGTTGATGATATTGTCATTGCCAGCACTTCGGAGTCTAGTGCTAATGACTTGACTGCGGCTTTAAAACAGAGTTTTAAACTCCGTGAACTTGGTCCTTTGAAGTATTTTCTGGGATTGGAGATTGCTCGTAATTCTTCTGGGATCTCCAT
>NC_025696.1:10267090-10273659 GCF_000633955.1 Camelina sativa
CTCTTGGCGGTCCAAGAAACAGCAGACTATCTCTCGTTCTTCTGCTGAAGCAGAATACAGAGCTCTCGCTCTTGCTTCTTGTGAGATGATGTGGCTTCGAACTCTGCTTTCTGATTTCAGGATTGGTATTTCGTCTGTTCCAGTTCTTTACTCGGATAGCACTTCAGCCATTTACATTGCCACTAATCCTGTCTTCCACGAACGCACCAAACATATTGAGGTGGACTGTCACACGGTCTGGGAGAAGCTGGACAGAGGTCTCATCAAACTGCTTCATGTGAACACACAGGATCAGGTGGCTGATATCTTGACTAAACCGTTGTTTCTTCCCCAGTTTGAGCATCTAAAATCCAAGATGAGTCTCCAAAATATATTCGTGTCATCTTGAGGGGGACTATTGGTTATATTGGTTATGTAAATAATTTGGTTTAGTTGACTCGGTTTAGCTACTTTACTTTACTTGTATATATCACATGGATTGTACAGTTTATAGAATTAATTGAACGAGAAAATCTTTTCAACAAACTTCTTCGTCCTCATCCTCTCTCGTTTCCAACACCCCCAATTTTGGAAAGAGACATTCCTTTGATGGATTCTTGCAAGCAACGCAAACAGTCTTGTCTCGTCAGATCAGGAGTGCACTGAAACAGGGTGTACAGTGTCTCAAGTGAATTCCAGTCGACCCATCTCGTATAGAACTTTCTAGGACTGTTGGCTGCATCTACGGCAACTTGGTTCAGCGTGGACGACACCAAATAATTTAATCGGTCTATTACGCTAGGTGAAACTTCATTGCCGTTCATTTTGAGTGCTTGAAACTTTTCATCAAGTGTAAGTTTCGATAGAATATTCTGGTGAGAGTATCTGAGCATACACTCATCGTAATAAAGCACGCCTTCTCTCTCTTTGGGAGACCGAGTTAGGGTTTCGTTAACGGAGAAGGCGACGCAGTTACGGCAAACTTCCGGCGAGACGTCTCCCCGGCAAAGGAAAAGTCCGAAGACCCTGTCGGGGACTTGTCCAGCAGTGGCGTTCTGGAATCCTGTGGAGTAAGAAGCGTTAGGAGAAGAGAGAGAAGACAAAAGGGTTTTGAGATTGGTGAAGTAAGTGCTATTTCTTGTGAACGTTGTCGTGTTCGGACAGACATGGAGTGTGTAAATAGGATTTTGAGCAGAAGCTTTGAAGCTACTGAGGAAAAAGAAAAGGAAAAGGAAGATGAAAGACACCGAGGAAGACATGTTTAGGTGTTCTCACTTTTTGTTTCAAATCATGAAGGTCTGAAGCTCCTATAAATAGATGTATCGCTCTGATAAAGACCAAATACATTGAGACGAAAAGAAAATGGTAGCAAATTGGAAAATTCTTCTATCAAAGACGAAGACGAAGTTAAGACAAAACACAAAGACTCTCATTAGCTACCTCCAAGTCCTTTATTTGAAGTGAGGTTTAAGTTTTTTCTATCAAATAAATTTTATTTAATTTACCTTTTGCAGAAACATCATTAACTAAAAGTCTAAAAAAACTAATAAAACCATGCAGAATATAAATGGTTAGAAAAGTCACATACATTTCTTTAATATTTTGCAGAGAAACAAACTTACAAAGACCAGATAAAATGAAATAAAAGAAATTTCCTAAAACATCACTTGAAATAAAATGGAGGAAATATATGACGAATAGAGAAAGGAAATCATGCATGGATATCCATATCTAATATAAGTTCTTTTGTTGAAAAAAAACAAGAGGAGAAAGGAGGATCATGATTGTAACAAATGAAGTAAGTTTAACAATGAAACCAATTCTTTAAGCAAAACAATTGACCTAGTAACATTATAAGATGTTCCGTAACATTAAAGTTTGTATAGATTAGCAAAGAAAGTTGAAGAGGACAATCTTTACTTTGGATTTGATTGACTTATCAGTCATCACAAAAGACAAAAACCATCGTCTAAAACAAGCCCAATTTACAACCGTCCCGGAGAAAAACTGAACGGGAAAATAATTTGAAGGTGTACATTTTTTTTAAACAATTTCCACTTTAAAAAGAATGTTCAGCTTCAAAGATATGGTAGAAAAAACACAAAATTTTCAATGGATGTATTGATTTTGCCTTAAACCAATGTGTGTCGTCGTTAAGTCTTACCCAATTAATCCATTTCGTCGAATCACCTAAAGATGCAACTAATTTTCTCGCCTTGTCCATACGGAAAGAAAATACCAAACCATTTGTGACATATACAGAAAGGATGAACATGATGGTCAAAAAATGGAGTATGAATAATAACTTATATCGTTGAAACTAATATTTTAACGCAGATCAGTAACCAGAGCCGTCGCTAACTTTTGGAGGGCCACAATCAAATTTAAAAAAATGAACTGAATTTTTGTGACTATATGCAATAATATATATACTTTTTTAATCTATATAATAATAACAATCTGAAAAATGCCAACAACAGTTGTGATTTTTCGTCGTACCTTTTCGTAAAATATATATATATATTTTTGACAGAAAATTTCAACGGTTGCATCTATCTAAAAAGTTGCGTCTGTTAAATATACAGTTGTGTCTCTTACAAACAGTTGTGTCTATTCAAATGTTCACATCTTTATAAATTTATATATAAATGACTTTTCGTCACTGTATAAATTTTTTTTTTATTTTATATTTTTGACAGAAAATTTTTACAGTTGCGTCTCTCTAAAAAGTTGCGTCTGTTGAATATAGAGTTGTGTCTTTTACAAATACTTGTGTCTATTCAAATGTTCACATATTTAAAAATCTATATATAAATAACTTCTCATCATTGTATTCAAATATAATAATAACAATTTAATAAAATGCCAACAACAGTTACGATTTTTCGTCGTACCTTTTCGTAATATATATATATATATATATATTGGCAGAAAATTTCAACGGTTGCATCTCTCTAAAAAGTTGCGTCTGTTAAATGTAAAGTTGTGTCTCTAACAAACAGTTGTGTCTATTCAAATGTTCACATCTTTATAAATTTATATTTAAGTGATTTCTCATCATTGTATTCAAATTTTCTTTATTTTATATTTTGACAAAAAAATTTTACAGTTGCGTAATCTCTAAAAAGTTGCGTCTATTGAATACAGAGTTGTGTCTTTTACAAACTGTTGTGTCTATTCAAATATTCGCATCTTTTGAAATAGATATATAAATAACTTCTCATCATTGTATTCAAATGTAATAATAACAATCTGAAGAAATGCCAAAAACAGTTGCGATTTTTTGTAGTATCTTTTCGTATTTTTTTTGACAGAAAATTTCAACAGTTGCGTCTATTAAATGTAGAGTTGTGTCTCTTATAAATAGTTGTGTTTATTCAAATGTTCACATCTTTATAAATTTATATATAAGTGACTTCTCATCATTGTATTCAAATTTTCTTTATTTTATATTTTTGACAGAAATTTTTTAGAGTTGTGTCTATTGAATATAGAGTTATGTCTTTTACAAACTGTTGTGTCTATTCAAATGTTCGCATCTTTAGAAATCTATATATAAATAACTTCTCATCATTGTATTTAAATATAATAATAACAATCTGAAAAAATGCCAACAACAGTTGCGATTTTTTGTAGTACATTTTCGTAATATATATATATATATATATATATATATATATATATTTGGGATTTTGGCCAATAATGCCATTTTTGCTTAAAAATTTGTCAAAAATGCCAGTTTTTGTTGAGTTCGTGAGAAATGCCATTTTTGGGTTTGGGAGAGATGACTAAAGACGAATTTGCCCTCGAACTAATATAGGAGAGGTAGACAAAAACAACAGAAAGACATGTCCATCAGCATTAGAATGTCTATCGCCGATTGTGTATGGACAAATTTCATTAAATTGGCTATGGTCATATTGTAATAGAGAGATGACAATAAGGTAGACCAAAAAACACTGCATTAGTTGTACAGCCATATTAAAGGTAGACACAAACAACATGAATACATGTCCATCGACTAGGATAGTGGTAGAAGAAACGATAGACAAAAACAGCATATATACAATTTCCACCACGTAGGACAAACATTAAGTGTTGTTTGTACAAAAATGGACTAATAATTATTGTGTGACTTGTGAATGGTCCATCAGCGAGTGGACATCTACCTTGTCTGCCTGTTCTGGTCCACCATGGCTACATCATTGTCAGTGAGTACTTGATATGTCTATATTTTGTCTCTCCTTAGCCTATTTTTATCATGCATTTAGCTAGGATAACTCATTGGTTTGCATCGTTTTCTAGTTCTTTCTATACACTTTGCACGTCTAGGTAGTTCTTGCATCATCCTTGCATACATTGTGCATTTTGGAGTATTTCAGGTATTTAGGAGAGGTTGGAAGCCATTCTCGTCCGAGCCATTGTCACCATCTCCGTTTCGTCCGAGCCATTGTCACCATCTCCGTCTCGTCCGAGCCATTGTCACCATCTCCGTTTTGTCCGAGCCATTGTCACCATCTCCGTCTCGTCCGAGCCATTGTCACCATCTCCGTTTCGTCCGAGCCATTGTCACCATCTCCGTCTCGTCCGAGCCATTGTCACCATCTCTGTTTCGTCCGAGCCATTTCATCATCTCCGTCTCATCCGAGCCATTGTCACCATCTCCGTTTCGTCCGAGCCATTATCACCATCTCCGGTCCGTCCGAGCCATCCCACTAGAGTGGGATTTAGCTTTTGACGTCTTCATCAAAGTTGTAGGGAATTGAGTTCTCTTTCCAACGCCGTTTATTTCAAGTCAATCGGAGGTGTAGTTCAAGAGTTATCATTGTTTTAGTGGATGCGTATACGCCACGCTCGAGCCATGTTTCCCCGCCACGCACTCCAGCTTGTTTGATCGAGCCATGCTCCCCAGCATCCGTCCGAGCCATGCTCCTCAGCCTTCCGTCCAAGCCATGATGACATTGCATTCCATTCGACGCACACGGACTCGATCGCACATGTCGGGAAGAAAGACGTTTGGTTTCACACGCTTCAGGAGATTACCGAACCAACGCTTTACCTTGTCGTTTTAAGTTTTAGGGCTTTCCATGTTGGACTACTATATATACATTTTGTTAAGTCTTTGCAGAGACATCTTATCTTTTATCTCGTTTTTGTTCCCAGAAGGTTTCTGAACCTAGCCACAAAAATACGTTCTGAGACTTGTATTCCGATATCCTTGAGATTTATTCAGATTTTGTATTTGATTCCTTCTACAAAGTTGTTCATCTTATTTTTTATCTATCTTATTATGCTTGATTCAATGATTTATGTGTTTGCATTCTTGACTATGATTTTCGGATCTGAGTAGTGTGGTAGTTCTTGAGGATGGGATAGCTTAGGTGGAGGATCTTAGGATGTAGAGTGTTTAAGCTTTCATTTTATGATTCCCTTCTGGACTAGAGTTAGAATTACTAGTTTCTCTCTGATCAATTGGAACTAGGTTTGAGACATTTCTGCACCCAAAAGGTGTTTGATGAAATGCCTGACCAACTAGTGCCAGAAACTTACGTTCCTAGCCTAAGAGATTAGTTGTCTAGGATGTTTGTTGACGTGAATTAACTTGTTTGTCATGCCTGCTCGACCACGTTTCTCTAGCGAGAGCTAGGTATGGAAGTGTTTGAGTCTGAGTAGCTTTTGCCATGAGATTGGATTAGCTAAGTTGTGATGTTCATTGTTTAGGGATAGTTTGTTTGTGGTATGTTAAACACTCCTTAGACTAGGATACTCCACCGACATCAATTACCCCATCCTTAGGACTTCTTTCTTTCTGATTTTTATTACATTCCTAGAACTGTTTTGTTTCTTGCTTTTTAGTTCATGCTTAGACTCGTTTATGTTTTTATTCATTTTTGCTTCTTGTCATGCATTCTCGTTTCTAGTTCTGTGACTCATTTCCGTTTTGCATTTTGATCATTCTAGGATTGTTAGATAAAAACACTCTTTCAATTGGCTTGACTTGTGATAGCTTGATTGCATCTTGAGTGATAGTAAACTTTCTCAACTGGATTGGCACCTTAAGTACTACAACTACATAAGGTTAATTGAGACCTGCTAGGAGACACAAAAATCCTAGTATCAATTTGGCGCCGTTGCCATTTGGAATTCTTTTTGCTACATTTAAGATTTCAAGTTTTGCAAGATTAAGTTCTGTTACACAATCATTCTGAGTACTGACTTGCTTTGGTTTTCTGCTTGTTTGTTTTGCATCTCAGGTACCTGTTGATTGCAACCTTGCATGCACACAAGATCAAGAGGGCATCAGAATCACGTTCCTGTTATCAACGAAATCAATCGGTTGCAATGCCCACGACAAGCTCGTCAACCCACTGATCATCCCGCACAAGTCACTATGGAACAACAGCATGAACCACATCAGGGACCGCGAAACATTGGTGCGGGGGATGCGCCGAACACTCATACTCAGCGTGCTGGAATTGTCCCTCCCGCCGTGCAGAACAACAACTTCGAGATCAAAAGTGGTCTGATCACCATGATCCAAGGAAACAAGTTTCACGGTTTGCCTATGGAGGATCCACTCGACCACTTGG
>NC_025696.1:10280793-10285543 GCF_000633955.1 Camelina sativa
AGTTCTAAACCCCAAGGACTATGCTACTATCCATGCAGTCACCACCCAAGCTGTAGATGTACGGCTCACTGAGGACACTGAGAGTTTAGATGGGGAGGATATTCTTCAATATGAAGTTGAGATAAAGGATCCTGTCGAGGTGCTCAAGGATCCAATTGAGTCAGCCAAACAATCTGATCCTGAAGCTACTAAAGAACCCACTGCTCCCAAGGATAAACCTGTGAGATTCATTCCTCCACCATACAAGCCACCTCTACCATTTCCAGTGAGGTTTAAGAAGCAGCTTACTGAGAAGTACAAAGCTCTGTTCGAAAACCAAGTCAAGGAGATTGAACTTAGGATGCCTTTGCTTGATGCATTTGCACTTGTGCCTCAATATCAACAGTTTTTAACTGACTTGGTAACCGAAAAGACCAAAGAGAAGGAGGAGATAGCTAAAGGAGCTCAAGCTAAGGCTCTGGAAGATGAGAGGGTAGGGCATGACATAGGTGGGGATATTCATGAATGCAAAGCTGTTATTCAGAAGATGATTATCCCAAAGAAGGTAGAGGACCTTGGTTCTTTCACCTTGCCTTGTTCTCTAGGTCCATTGACCTTCAAAAAGTGCCTATGTGACCTTGGTGCTTCAGTAAGCCTCATGCCACTCTCTGTAGNTTCATCGACTCGAACACGGTTCAACCGACGGTGTGGAATCAGACTCGACCCATCCTGAGAGGTTCANTGAATACAAGTCATGCAACCTCCGCTTAATATTAGCTGATAGGACTACTAGATTGCCTCATGGTCTACTAGAGAACTTGCCCATCAAAATTGGACAAGCTGAGATTCCTACTGATTTTGTGGTGCTGGGAATGGATGAAGAGCCTAAAGATCCACTAATCCTAGGAAGACTGTTCTTAGCTACAGTTGGCGCAGTCATTGATGTCAACAAGGGGATGACAGATCTCAATCTGGGTAAAAACTTCAAGATGAAGTTTGATATCAGGGATTCTAGGAAGAAACCAACTATTGATGGACATACCTTTGTGATTGAAGAGAAAGATCAGAAATCTGGGTTTGACATCTTTGAGGATGTGAATGAGGCAGAAACTGAGGTTTTGGTAACCAAAGAGAAAACTCAAAGTGTCACTCGACCATTCTCCAAATCGAGTGCAGTCGTTACCCTCCCTAAGCGTCAAGACCTGCTTCCTAAACCTCACCAACCGCAAGAGTCACGTCCTCCCGCGCTTAACAGTTTGTATGAACTACAAAATACTCAGATTCTAAGGGATTCAGTGAAAGAGTTAACAGCTATGGTGAAGAAGATGAGTGGGAAAATCAAGAAGCTCCAAGGTACAATGAGAAGTTCTCCTCCAAGGAAATTAAGGAAGAGGTTTGGGATAATGAAGAAGAGGTGTTGCAGAGTTCAACCACCACTGTGCGTTCTCAACCATCATCGACTCGAACAAGGTTCAACCGACAGCGTGGAATCAGACTCGACCCATCCTGAGAGGTTCATCACTCTGCACTCGTTCGAGCCATGCCTCCGCTGTCACGCTCGAGCCAATTTCACTCCGCACATGCTCCAACTACCACACTCGATCCACTCAAGCCAACACCCGATCGAGCCCCTCTCTCGAGCCACACACAAAGTCTCCAGCGAGCCAACTCGTCAGAGAACACTCTCTCCGGTTCCCTCCCTAGCACGTCAATCTTCATATGTGTCACGGGAGCATCCGCCTTCACCCGCTCCTTCACGCCACTCGTCACATGAGTCCAGGGAGAGAAGGAGACGCGGTTCGCGAGGTTCCAGAGCCTCTTCTAGTCACTGATCAGCGTGTTGTTCTGCAGCTCGAGATGAGCATGAGGTTGAGGTTGAGCGGCGAGTTGAAGCTCAAGGTGATCATCAGGGCACGCAAGCGGTTGAGCAGCAAGTCGACCAACCAGCTGATGTCACACCCGCGGATCCCGAACAAGGCGAAGGACAGAGTCAGTTTCACGCTCCTCCTTGGGCGAGCACGGACTCCTTCTTCTACTACTGAGGTACTCCGACCTTTCCTTTGTACATACCATTTCATTCCTGCATTGTTTCTGTTGTGATTCTTAAATCCTCCTGCAAATTTTTCTTACACAGGAGACTGTGTAATTTAAGTTTGGGGGAGGGTTTGAGATGATGTATCTAATGTCGTGTTTTGTGATTCTTATTTCAAATTTTTGCATCATATCATGTTTGAGTCTGCATCCATCTATTTGCATAGAAAAACCATAAAAATTTGAAAAAATTTCGAAAATTTCCACAAAAACAGAGTGTTCATGTAGTTTGCAATTGCATATTAGGATTGAGTCTAGGTTTATTCATATAGGGTTGTTGCATTTAGCATAGGGGTTGATGATGATTGTAACCTTGTTAGCATGTTGGATTCAATAGGATAGGATCAAGGCCCTTGTTCTTAGTTCTTTGATGCTTGTTGATTGAACTTGAAAATTTAAGATTGAAGCATGTTTTGAATTGATATCATTCCCTATCTACTTGAACCTAATCCTGACTTGCAATTATCCTGTTATGCATTGAAGTTGAACTCATGGATACCATATACATACTTGGATTGTCTTTCACATTTTTACCACCCTTGTCAATCCAAGTAGCTGATTCCCATCTTTGGAACAGTTCTCCGCACCCTTAACCAACCGTTCTTTCAAGCCAATTGTATTCTTGAGTGTCAGGCCTTTTTCCGAGTTGAGCTTGTTAGAAAGTGTTAGGTTCTAACCGACAAGAGTAGGATCCTGTGTAGTTCTAGTTCGCGTTATCCGGACTAGTAGGACTAGGTGAGAACTCGATTTTGGGTATTGGGTATGGATTTGTGCAGAAAAGTGAAGTGTAAACAGAAAGTAAAGGGGAGAAAGTCTTTAGGAGGGGGATGTGTTTTCAAGGTTTACAAGTCTAGTAAAGGATTTGGGTTGAGCAAAACAATGAGTTATTGGTTCTGGGCATAAAACGAAAAGATTAGACAAAGGAAAGAAAGTAAAAATGCTTATGATGTCTAGAGTCCTTAGAAGAAAAGAAAAAGAACCATAGTGATAATAAAGATTTCCCAATCTGCTAGAATGATAATAAGTGAACTTCCCCTAAGACCAAGTATAAAGAGTGAAAGAATGGGTTTGAGATGATGTTTCTGATGAAGGGTAGAGATAGGACCAACTTCGGTTTGGAATGTTCTTTGGGTAGACAGGACGCTGCTCTTGTATGTATCAGTTGGTTTCAACCTTTAGCCTTCTCTTAAGCTCAACTCATTTTTGTGAGAGAACCTTGTCATGTATTGATGAAACCACTCGAGAAGGAGACCATCTAAGTCTCCAACCCTTCACCCTAGCCAAATGAGTTCAACGACATTGCTTAGCTTGATTCACGGTTCTCTGTTAATGAATGTTAAAGGGAATGATTGATAGGATTGCATGTGTAAAAAAAATATAGAGTTCTTTCACCATGCATCATAGAACTAAAAACAAGGACCTTGATTCTAACTATTTTATTTAGCATGTTTTAGGTTCTGAGACCCCATCTTCACACCTCTTCTCCATACTCTATTCTTGATTGTTTGCTTGAGGGCAAGCAAAGAGTAAGCTTGGGGGAGTTGATATGTCTATATTTTGTCTCTCCTTAGCCTATTTTTATCATGCATTTAGCTAGGATAACTCATTGGTTTGCATCGTTTTCTAGTTTTTTCTATACACTTTGCACGTCTAGGTAGTTCTTGCATCATCCTTGCATACATTGTGCATTTTGGAGTATTTCAGGTATTTAGGAGACGTTGGAAGCCATTCTCGTCCGAGCCATTGTCACAATCTCCGTTTCGTCCGAGCCATTGTCACCATCTCGGTCTCGTCCGAGCCATTGTCACCATCTCCGTTTCGTCCGAGCCATTGTCACCATCTCCGTCTCGTTCGAGCCATTGTCACCATCTCCGTTTCGTCCGAGCCATTTCACCATCTCCGTCTCGTCCGAGCCATTGTCACCATCTCCGTTTCGTCCGAGCCATTGTCACCATCTCCGGTCCGTCCGAGCCATCCCACTCGAGTGGGATTTAGCTTTTGACGTCTTCATCAAAGTTGTAGGGAATTGAGTTATCTTTCTAACGCCGTTTATTTCAAGTCAATCGGAGGTGTGGTTCAAGAGTTATCATTGTTTTAGTGGATGCGTATACGCCACGCTCGAGCCATGTTTTCCCGCCACGCACTCCAGCTTGTTTGATCGAGCCATGCTTCCCCGCCACGCACTCCAGCTTGTTTGATCGAGCCATGCTCCCCAGCGTCCGTCCGAGCCATGCTCCTCAGCCTTCCGTCCAAGCCATGATGACATTGCATTCCATTCGACGCACACGGACTCGATCGCACATGTCGGGAAGAAAGACGTTTGGTTTCACACGCTTCAGGAGATTACCGAACCGACGCTTTACCTTGTCGTTTTAAGTTTTAGGGCTTTCCATGTTGGACTACTATATATACATTTTGTTAAGTCTTTGCAGAGACATCTTATCTTTTATCTCGTTTTCGTTCCCAGAAGGTTTCTGAACCTAGCCACAAAAATACGTTCTGAGACTTGTATTCCGATATCCTTGAGATTTATTCAGATTTTGTATTTGATTCCTTCTACAAAGTTGTTCATCTTATTTTTTATCTATCTTATTATGCTTGATTCAATGATTTATGTGTTTGCATTCTTGACTATGATTTTCGGATCTGAGTAGTGTGGTAGTTCTTGAGGATGGGATAG
>NC_025696.1:10287302-10294824 GCF_000633955.1 Camelina sativa
TTGTGGTATGTTAAACACTCCTTAGACTAGGATACTCCACCGACATCAATTACCCCATCCTTAGGACTTCTTTCTTTCTGATTTTTATTACATTCCTAGAACTGTTTTGTTTCTTGCTTTTTAGTTCATGCTTAGACTCGTTTATGTTTTTATTCATTTTTGCTTCTTATCATGCATTCTCGTTTCTAGTTCTGTGACTCATTTCCGTTTTGCATTTTGATCATTCTAGGATTGTTAGATAAAAACACTCTTTGAATTGGCTTGACTTGTGATAGCTTGATTGCATCTTGAGTGATAGTAAACTTTCCCAACTGGATTGACACCTTAAGTACTACAACTACATAAGGTTAATTGAGACCTGCTAGGAGACACAAAAATCCTAGTATCAGTACTCCAACAACATTACTACAATAACAAGAAATGAATATGTAAGTTAATCGATAGACAAACAGGTTTTGAATAACAATTTTCACAATCAACAATGGATGACCAAACATATATGAATATGTAAATGGAGACATGGTTGTGATGGACATGAATCATGCCTATTTAGTCCATTGAGAGACAAAAGAAGTCTTGTCCACCGGACTGTAGATCTGGTCCACCGGAGATGCATCAAATGTGTTTTTTGAATCGCAAATTCTAGGTAGGTGAATCATATAGAGGTTTGAAAGAGAGATGAAAATTTGGAGAAAGAGAGAATTGAATATATGTAGAGATGTGGGTTTAGAGAAATACAATGAAGTTTTAGAGGTTTTTAGAAAAATAATGAAGTTTTAGAGGTTTTGAGGAAAACAAAAATGGTGAATTAGAAAGAGATAGAGAGAGATCGAGAGAAATGAGAGAAGTAAGAGAAGAAGAGAGAAACAAATGAAATCCATGGGAGAAGGGCATAAGGGTATTCTTACATTCCCTTTGTGGCAGGTGAGAAAAGACAAACACAAAAATGGCATTTGTGAGAAAGATCGACACTGTTCATGGCATAATTGGCTAATTTCTGTATATATTTTTTTTGACAGAAAATTTCAACGGTTGCATCTCTCTAAAAAGTTNTAGTTGGGAATATTCAGTTTATTGGGAGATGGAAAACTGGTGATCAATAGAAAGATTGACGGTTGAGATGATTGTCCAATAAACTATCTTGACGACANTGTCTGTTAAATGTAGAGTTGTCTCTCTTACAAACAATTGTGTCTCTTACAAACAGTTGTGTCTCTTACAAACAGTTGTGTCTAACCAAATATTCACATCTTTATAAATTTATATCATCATTGTATTCAATTTTTTTTTGTTTTATATTTTTGACAGAATTTTTTTACAGTTGCGTCTCTCTAAAAAGTTGCGTCTGTTGAATATAGAGTTGTATCTTTTACAAACAGTTGTGTCTATTCAAATGTTCACATCTTTAGAACTCTATATATAAATAATTTTTTATCATTGTTTTCAAATTTTCTTTATATTTGTATTAGTTAAAAGAGAATTTGTTAGAAATGACGTCTCATCATTGTGAGAAATTTATTGCAGTTTTATATATTTTGTTAATCTTTTTAATATTTAATTATAATCAGTCTCTAGGTATACAACCATCTATTCATTTAGGGTTATCATTCTATTGGTATGAATCCAAACCGAAATTTTTGTTTTTAGCTGTTAAAAAATGTGGTTCAAGTTGGTTTTTCAGAAAATAAGAGCATATTGGCTCGTATATGTTTGTTTATTTTTTTTTTGTCACAAGTATATATATATATATATATATATATATATATATTTGGCTACTCCATGCTTTTTGATTAGAAAACTAATTGTATTATAGAAAACAATATGGATTTCTATTTTTCTATTTTTTTAATAAAATATCTGATTATGAAATATCAAGGTAAAAATAAAAATAAAATATCACAGTTCGTTCTATTATATTTTCTATAGTTGGGAATATTCAGTTTATTGGGAGATGGAAAACTGGTGATCAATAGAAAGATTGACGGTTGAGATGATTGTCCAATAAACTATCTTGACGACAAAGACTTATCTACAACTTCATATAGGTTAATGGAATTTGTATATTTAGTTCTAGTCATAATACACTCAAATTAAAATCTTAACAACAAAAGATATTGAATATAAAATATTATAAAAGTTTGAAAAGGTTTTGGATTCTGACTGCCAAAAAAAGAGAGGAGCAGTTGAGAGCAATGAACCCGGCCGTCCTTGGCCGACCATCTTCCTTAGACGCGCACATTGTGATGCTACATCATACACCTAAATATTATTGTTCCCCACTAATGTTTATATATTATTTATTTATGTGTGACTCGGGATAATTAACCAGCAACTTACGCGGAGAAAAATAAGTAATAAGTACATTCAATATTGGATTAACCATGTATATATAATCTATTATAATTGCCAAAATGTTTAATTACTATAGGTTGTTTTATATAAAAATATGTTTCATCTATAAAACGATAGTTGTTTGTATTATATATACATTTACAATACTGCCTTTATGAAAATAGATGTATTCTTTTTTATACGAATATATAACTGAATTTTGATTCAAATTAATAAAATGTGTGATAATTTTCTGTTTAGTTATATTTAAATTTGAGAGGATTGGTAATTTTCTTACTGATTGACTGAATAGTAATATTTATATTCATTTTTATGAAGTAAAAATTTATTTTAGAAATAGAAATATGTTTGAGTTATGCTACAAAAGATTAAAATAATTAATAAAAATGAATTTAAACAAATCATTATGTCATTTTAAGAATGGTACTCTATTAATATTTTTAAAAGTTAATTTATTATATGATTATTAAAGAAATTTATAGAGTCTTATATAATGTATTCATAATTTTATCATTTAAAACAAAACAAATAAAATTAATTTTAATAAATAAATTTAATTAAATAATTTTTGTAATAAATATTTTACTAAAATGAGTTTCTCCGCGATATCGCGGGGGCTCCATACCTAGTGTTTAATAAAACAAAAATGAAAAATAAAAGAAAATGTGCTACTGGCGCTTTGAACTCGTGATGCATGAGAGTTTACTAACACTCCTAACACCACTAGACCAAAGAAACTTTTAAAAAAATAGAGCCGAATTTTGTATATAATATATACGGCCGCAAGCTGATGCTTCATTAGCTTGGCCTGTCGGCCGGCTCTGTCGGTAAGAGAAAATCTGTCGGTAAGAGAAAGGTGAAAGCAGATCCAATTGGAGCTACACGGATAAATAAAAACCTAATTTCAGTGACTAAAGACGCCTAACACGTGAACTTGTAAAGACAAGCAAAACGAATCCAACGATCTAATTGTAAGTCTTAGAGCGACATTAATTATAACCACATGTGCTACACCCTAAGTTCTAAACTGAGGATTCTCAAAACAACATTCACATCGAGAGAAGGAACCATCAATTAATTGCTTAAGTTTTCGGTTTATATGATACCAGTTGATGTAGATCTTAACAAGTTTGGGTTACCTTCAAATCAAATTTGTCTAGTTTGAGACGCATATTAGTGTAAGAGAAATTGAAGTCATAAATGACACAAATACTCCAAAAAAAATTTAGACATCCGTTGGACATGTTATCTATGAGGTAGTTAAAAACAAAACCACTTTGTCATTCGATGAGACAACATCTAGTATGTAAATATTTGCTTCCGGTCATTTGCTGAGGAAAATCCAAAATTTGATATAAATTCTAGAACCATTCTAATATCTATATACTTCTTAATATTATCAAAGATAATATGTGAATATTTATATATTACTATTATGGTTATGTTTTTTAGGTTTAATTAATTAGCTGCAGTTTTGAATATTATAAATAGATTTTCTCTTCTTTAGTATTGATTTCACTTTTTGGAATAGTGGAGTTGAAAATTCTACAATAAAAATAAAGCATTCTACCGACGTCAAAAAAAAGAATCATTCCAAAATAGAAACTTGTATTTTTTTGGTGTGAAAACACTAAGCAAGTTGATGTTTACTCTGCAACTACAGGTCTATCTCTTTGGTTTTAAGCGTTGACGTGGACTTGAAAGAAAGTAAGAAACTGTATTGTCTTACAAAACAGAGCACTCTTGATTGGCTTCAAATTCATCAAGACCACCAATTAATAAATAAATAAACGAAGCACAAAGGCATTAATTAATGGAGAAGTGTTGGGAAATGTCTGCTTATGGTTTCCTCTTCCTTCTCACCTTCCTTACCAGCCTGAGACCTTCTATACAGCAACCTAGACCTGAGTACGTCGGTTATAAATGCTCTGCAGATACATCTAGTTACCTCGAAAACAGCACATACTCTTCCAATCTCACCAAGCTTTTGTCCTCTCTTTCTTCGGAAGAGAATGATTACTTCTTCTCCATTGGATTCCAAAGCCTTACAGTGGGAGAGAAACCGGACTATGTTTTCGGACTTTACCTCTGCCGTGGAGACTTGTCGCTGGAAGTTTGCCGTGACTGCGTCAATATCGCCGTCAAGGACATTCGGAATCAGTGCTCAAATGGGAAGGAAGCTTCGATTTATTACGACGAATGCACACTTCGATACGCTGACCGTAATATTCTCTTGGATCCTGTACCCAAATATGGACAGCTGATGAGAAACCAACAAACTGTTCCGGCAAACCAATCAGATCGGTTCAGTGAAGTAGTCCTCTCTTTGATGAACGAAGCTGCAAAGGAGGCTGCTGTTAGTCGAAGAAAGTTTGCCTTCAAGAAAGCAAATTACACATCGTCCCAAACCGTTTATGTAATGGTACAGTGCACGCCTGGTATATCAAGGGAGAACTGCTCAAGATGTCTGCAACAAACAATCAAGATATTGCCACGTGATACAATCGGAGCAAGACTTCTTTGGCCAAGTTGTAATATAAGGTACGAGCCTAACCTTTTCTACAATGAAACCGTCAATCAAGCTTCTCCTCCTCCTCCTACTCATCGGCAGCCTGGTAAGAGCTCTCCATATCTCTCTGTAAATGTTTTTTGGGTTGAGAAATTCAAGATTCTATAAATTGTGTTATGTCTGATTCAAGACTTAATGCAGGAAAAGGAAAAAAATCGATAGTGATAATCATAGCGATAGTTGTGCTGTTAGCCCTTTCTGCTATGCTTTTCATAGCTTGTTATTGTTTCCGTGCAAAGAGAGCCAAGAAAACTTATGAGACAGCAGCTGCACATGATGGTAATATACTAGTTTTGCTACTTAATAGTTTGCTGGAGCTTAATTCTTAAACATTTGAAATTGCAGTTGGAGATGATATTGCAACAGCAGGCTCATTGCAGTTTGATTTTAAAGTGATTGAAGCTGCAACTGATAAGTTTTCTGAAAGTAACAAACTCGGTCAAGGTGGATTCGGAGAAGTTTACAAGGTATATCTATTTACCAATTCACTAACCGTCCTGATTAGTTCCATAACAAATCCAAACAATGTAATGGATTGTAATCATAATCTGTGTAGGGCACATTTCCTAATGGGTTACAAGTTGCAGTGAAGAGACTATCGAAAACATCAGGACAAGGTGAAAAAGAGTTTAAGAATGAGGTTATTGTTGTGGCAAAGCTTCAACACAAAAACCTTGTCAGGCTTCTCGGCTTTTGTTTGGAGAGAGAAGAGAAAATACTTGTCTACGAGTTTGTGCCTAACAAAAGCCTTGATTACTTTCTCTTTGGTAAATAAATACAATAATTTATCCCAAAACTGTTCATGATTACAACCCTTTTCTTGAGACCAGTGTTCTTTAACGTTGTGAATGCGGATGGTGCATGCAGACTCGACAATGAAAAACCAGCTTGATTGGACAAGAAGGTACAAGATCATTAGAGGAATTGCTAGAGGGATTCTATATCTTCATCAAGATTCACGGCTCACAATCATACATCGTGACCTCAAAGCAGGTAACATCCTCTTGGATGATGATATGAACCCAAAAGTTGCAGATTTTGGAATGGCACGGATTTTTAAAATGGACCAAACGGAAGCTAATACGAGAAGAGTAGTTGGAACCTAGTAAGTTTTGCGTTTCCTCATTCATTGCCTCTAGACTGTAATATGCTTCTATTAACTTAACACGTAATATTATTGCAGTGGATATATGTCTCCGGAATATGCCATGTATGGCAAATTCTCCATGAAATCAGATGTGTACAGCTTTGGGATCTTAGTTCTTGAAATTATAAGCGGCAAGAAAAACATCGGTTCCTATCAAATGGATAGTAGCGAGGGCAATTTGGTTACATATGTAAGTATACACCCTTTAACTTTTTTGGTCATTCTTGTGAGTGTATACAAAGTTATTTAAACTTTCAAAATCCCCTGTTTTATATGAAAATGACCAAGGTTTTGATGAACTCTTAAAATGTTTGACAGGCTTGGAGAGTATGGAACAATGAGTCACCAATGGAGGTCGTGGATCCATCCTTTCAAGACAGCTATCAAATAAACGAAATTACCAGATGCATCCATATCGCTTTACTATGTGTTCAGGAAGAAGCTGAAGATCGTCCAACCATGTCAACGGTCGTCCAGATGCTCACTACTAGCTCAATCGCTCTGGCTGCTCCTCGACCACCTGGATGTTTCTTTCAGACTAAGCATGAAAAATCTGGTCCATCGATGGGTTCGTCTGCTCTGTGTTCCGTCGATGATGCTTCGATTACTCATGTAACTCCTCGCTGAAGACGACGAAACGTTTCACGGAAATTATTAAGCAACAACAGTGAAACAAGATTTTTCTTAATTAGCCTTCTTCCATTATTTTTAATTTTACATTAGTGCCCTTCAAGCAAGTGTAAGATACTTATTTACTACAATATGGGGGCAAAAGAGTGAAGAGACAGTGGCCTAATTGTTGATTCTTGGCACTAGGTTTGTTTTGTTGGAACAGAGATTTGTTAGGTCAGTACGATATTGTGTAGAATTTTGTGAGGAAAATACTCAAAACAGAGAGATGAGAATGATGTAAGTAAGCATGTGTGAGTTCCATGTTTCCCAAAATGACTCTAAAAGTCTAATACACACAGTTATAAAGTTAACAAGGTAAAAAAACTTAAAAAGTACTAAAATAGGAAGTCAACGACTATCTTTAGAAGTCAACCTTCCAATTAAGAGTGTTGATTGGTTTTGAAGCAGTGAAAGCTCTAACTGAATCAGCTAGGGTTGTGAAATTACTGTTTTAACTTATAACTGTCCATTTATTACTTGTCTGGTAAGGAAGTAAAACAATTGTTGTCTTAATCACCAAAAGTCTCCGCGCCTAGCAAAATAATCTTGAACCTATCCAATATTCAACTCCAATATGTTTTATCTTTTTCGGAAATAGATTGATAGAGAATAATAACTTTATATTAATAATTGATTCATTGTTCTTCATTGAAATAACAATACAAGTTGATGTTACTCGTCTAGTTGACTCTGACTTACAAGAAAATTGCATTATTTTACAAAACCAAAATTTGACTGGCTGTTGGTTGGTTTCACATGTATTCATTAGTACTCTCATACAC